>NC_090725.1:73931151-73953651 GCF_036898095.1 Palaemon carinicauda
ATTATAATTTTGTCCATCCATACAGACAGATTTATAAATCGAAATAATTTTGTCCATCCATACAGACAGATTTATAAATCGAAATAATTTTGTCCATCCATGCAGACAAATTTATAAATCGAAATAATTTTGTCCATCCATACAGACAATTTTATAATTCGAAATAATTTTGTCCATCCATACAGACAAATTTATAAATCGAAATAATTTTGTCCATCCATACAGACAAATTTATAAATCGAAATAATTTTGTCCATCCATACAGACAAATTTATAAATGGAAATAATTTTGTCCATCCATACAGACAAATTTATAAATCGAAATAATTTTGTCCATCCATACAGACAAATTTATAAATCAAAATAATTTTGTCCATCCATACAGACAAATTTATAAATCGAAATCATTTTGTCCATCCATACAGACAAATTTATAAATCGAAATAATTTTGTCCATCCATAAAGACGAATTTATAAATCGAAATAATTTTGTCCATCCATACAGACAAATTTATAAATCGAAATAATTTTGTCCATCCATACAGACAAATTTATAAATCGAGATAATTTTGTCCATCCATACAGACAAATCTATAAATCGAAATAATTTTGTCCATCCATACAGACAAATTTATAAATCGAAATAATTTTGTCCATCCATACAGACAAATTTATAAATCGAAATAATTTTGTCCATCCATACAGACAAATTTATAAATCGAAATAATTTTGTCCATCCATACAGACAAATTTATAAATCGAAATAATTTTGTCCATCCATACAGACAAATTTATAAATCGAAATAATTTTGTCCATCCATAGACAAATTTATAAATCGAAATAATTTTGTCCATCCATACAGACAAATTTATAAATCGAAATAATTTTGTCCATCCATACAGACAAATTTATAAATCGAAATCATTTTGTCCATCCATACAGACAAATTTATAAATCGAAATAATTTTGTCCATCCATAAAGACGAATTTATAAATCGAAATAATTTTGTCCATCCATACAGACAAATTTATAAATCGAAATAATTTTGTCCATCCATACAGACAAATTTATAAATCGAGATAATTTTGTCCATCCATACAGACAAATCTATAAATCGAAATAATTTTGTCCATCCATACAGACAAATTTATAAATCGAAATAATTTTGTCCATCCATACAGACAAATTTATAAATCGAAATAATTTTGTCCATCCATACAGACAAATTTATAAATCGAAATAATTTTGTCCATCCATACAGACAAATTTATAAATCGAAATAATTTTGTCCATCCATACAGACAAATTTATAAATCGAAATAATTTTGTCCATCCATACAGACAAATTTATAAATCGAAATAATTTTGTCCATCCATAGACAAATTTATAAATCGAAATAATTTTGTCCATCCATACAGACAAATTTATAAATCGAAATAATTTTGTCCATCCATACAGACAAATTTATAAATCGAAATAATTTTGTTCATCCATACAGACAAATTTATAAATCGAAATAATTTTGTTCATCCATACAGACAAATTTATGAATCGAAAAATTTTCTTAAGCTTTATAATTGAAGTAAGATTTATAAATAAAACAAATTTTTTAGCGCCAAAAACGGCCGTCCCCAGATAGGGTGGGGGCCAAATAAGCTGGCACCCAAACGACTGTGCCTGTAAAAGGCCTCTCCAAAACAGCTGTGCCTGAACTGTACCCTAACCCCCCCCCCCCCCTCATAATTATACGAGCATAGAGGCGAGTAGAGTGCCAAGGACGGCATATTACCTGCGTCAACAGTTTACACAAGACTGGAAAAAATAAGAAGGAAGTATCTGCCTGTCTGTATAGATTGCCTTACCTTTGTGTAAGACCCAGGCTCTTGCCTCTGGGCAGCCCAGAAACATGCAGGAAGGAGGTAGTTATTGGAACTTATCTTGCAACCTCATATATCTTCAAGAATTGCACATTGCATTGTAGCCCGTGTTTTTGAGGAGAGGCATTTGTTAAACGAGACCGATTCTAAGTAAATGTTATTCATTTTGGGAGTTTAATTCTTATAGATATGAAAGGCATGATTAGTTTAAACTAAATGTCTTTGATAATCAAGAAATCATACCATGTATAATAAAGAGTGAGTGTCTGGATATACAGTATAAATATATATATATATATATATATATATATATATATATATATATATATATATATATATATATATATATATATATATATAAAGACTACAGGGGTACAGAAAGACAATAATAAAAAAAACCACATGCATTAGAATATCTACTGAAAACGACATAACAACGCGATACGTTATCCATCTTCAAATATTGATATACAGCATAGAGTCCCGCAGAAAAGCAACACATCTCTATAATATGAGATATTTATTGTGCCCTCGGGAAACTTCCTGGGTTCTTATTATATCAGGCAAGGTCATAGAGACAAGGCAATGTAGGAAGAGAAACCTGCAAGCGACATCATTAAGATTAGGAAGTTTTGAAGATTATTGCATTCCCTAAAACAAGTACATGCTGGGCTACACATCCACCCTGCCCCTCTCTCTCTCTCTCTCTCTCTCTCTCTCTCTCTCTCTCTCTCTCTCTCTCTCTCTCTCGGCAGTGCATTTCCTAAAGCAAGCACATACTGTACTACACATCGCACCCCCCTCCTCTCTCTCTCTCTCTCTCTTTCTCTCTCTCTCTCTCTCTCTTTCTCTCTTTCTCTCAGCAGTGCATTTCCTAAAGTAAGCACATACTGTACTACACATCTCCCCCCTCCCCCTTCTCTCGCTCTCTCTCTCTCTCTCTCTCTCTCTCTCTCTCTCTCTCTCTCTCTCTCTCGGCAGTGCAGCAACCAACCAGTCGGCCCCTTACAAGATATGAAAAATATTGTTTTCTTATCTGTTTGATTTAGTTTAGATATATCTAGGTTATGAGGTTATAATGTACTCATCTATTCGGTCGTTTCACAAGATATGAAAAATATTGTTTTCTTATCTGTTTGATTTAGTTTAGATATATCTAGGTTATGAGGTTACAATGTACTCATCTATTCGGTCGTTTCATTACTATGAACATTCACGAAATGGTAAGAAAAATCTTCAGCTACAACAAAATTAGTTTAAACTAAAATATAGTGAAAAGTCTAATGAAATATTTAGTTGTGGACATCCAATAGGATTACAAAACATGATTGCCTAGCGTTGTAAGATTTCTTTTAATTATTCCTTATTTAATTCCTTGCCTGTATAATGAAAATCAAGGGCAGGTTGATGAGATTGTTAAGCTACCAATAAAAGTTAATTCATGTTCAGGTTACTATTTTTTTTCCGAATTAATAGTCACAGTAGCATGCGTAACAAAATTAATTATGAACCTTCCTCTGAAAACGCGTTAATTCCTTATTTAATTCCTTGCCTGTATAATGAAAGTCAAGGGCAGGTTGATGAGATTGTTAAGCTACCAATAAAAGCTAATTCATGTTCTAGCTACTTTTTTTTCCCGAAGTAATAGTCACAGTAGCATGCGTAACAAAAGTAATTATGAACCTTCCTCTGAAAACGCGTTAATTCCTTATTTAATTCCTTGCCTGTATAATGAAAATCAAGGGCAGGTTGATGAGATTGTTAAGCTACCAATAAAAGCTAATTCATGTTCTGGTTTATTTTTTTTCCGAAGTAATAGTAACAATAGCATGCGTAACAAAATTAATTATGAACCTTCCTCTGAAAACGCGTTAACTTCCATCCCTCCGTGGTTTTTGTCAATGCAGACCTATGATTAGCAGATACATATTTAGATTTGGAGTGAGAAGATAATGAGTTCCTCCCCTGGTCGAAGGCGGAGTGAAAGGTCCTTGGAGATCTAAAGACTGACCGCCAGTTAGTGATATAAGATCGAGTTTCTTCTGCATCGTTCCAGTTAGCCGCAATTAGAACTGGCTTCAGTCTTAACTAGATATTCGCTCCTGGAAGACGTACATTTGAGTGAGCATTATTTTCCGATATCTTCTGTTTTGTGTTGTATTCACATCTCTGTTTGACAAGGTGATTTTGTGATGTTGAAATGGCACTGCAAATTGGTATACTATTTTGTGCTTTTGAATGCACTACTTGATTGACAGGAATGTCTTGCAATAGAAATTCTAAGTGAATGGCATGGTCATATAATCATAAAAGAAAAATATCAAAGGGAGAAATTGTGATAAACGGGTGTGAAGATTTGTGTAACGTGTTACATAAATAATAATAATAATAATAATAATAATAATAATAATAATAATAATAATAATAATAATAATTGTTATTATTATTGTTATTATTATCATTAATTATTATCATTTTTATCATTTTTATTAGAAGGCTTACCTAGCGGTAGGAGGGTCCTCGAACTAATGCCTCTATGTTCAAAGGTTCTGGTATACAACAGTTTAGTCGAACTACCCACATGTTCCAAACTACACTTCGGATACACACATTTATATTTTTGAAGTAGGTTTTCGTTATGTGCTTAATTTTTCTTTCGATTATATTATTGATTTTTTTCGATATGTAAGGAAATCGAAAATATATAATCTGATCTTTTCACAAATCTGGTTATCATCATCAATGATTTTGTTAAGAAAAAATTGTACTTTTTTTGTGAAATAAATTATCCTGGTAACCATTGTTGTTGAAGAATTCCTTTAAGAATGTAATTTCTTTATGAAAGTTCAAGTCATTAGATGAAAGCTTATATGCTATATATGCTATGGAATGATCTTCCTTGTCAGGCGGTTGAGTGAGAGGAACTTTAGAAGTTCAAACTTCCTGCAAAATTTTTTTATGTTGAACAGACTAACATGAGCCTCTTTCCATAGTTTATATGGGACATATATTACAACTTTGCTATTGATCTCAAATATTTTATACTTTTTATTTATTACTTTTTCTAATATACTTTATTTATTTCCTTACTTCACTGGGGTACTGTCCTTAATAGGTCCCTAGGGCTTGTACAATCCTACTTTTCCAATTAGGATTTTAGATTATCTAATAATAATAATAATAATAATGATAATGATAATAATAATAATAATAATAATAATAATAATAATAATAATATTGATAATAATAATAATAATAATAATAATAATAATAATATTGATAATAATAATAATAATAATAATAATAATAATAATAATAATAATAATAACAACAATAATAATAATAATAATAATAATAATAATAATAATAATAATATTGATGATAATAATAATAATAATAATAAAAATATTGATAATAATAATAATAATAATAATAATAATAATAATAATAATAATATTGATAATAATAATAATATTGATGATGATAATAATAATAATAATAATAATAATAATAATAATAATAATAATAATAATAATAATAATAATAATAATATGCATGCATGCATTCATTTATAGATGCATATAAATGGACCAAATATCCGATTACTTACAACTATCCTTTGAGTGAATACCCCAATAAGAATGTTACAGAAAAAGAAAACACGACAACAACTGGCAAATGAAATAAAAGATGCAAGCGTATAACATTTCCTTATTTTCACGAACTGTCATACTTACTTGTTTTACTTGTTTTGGGTTTAAATCCAACCCTCCACTGAAGTCGAGTGAACTACTTCACGGGCGGGTCCATATTAATCATCTAACGAAACATTTTCATTATAACTTATACAATTCTTTGATTGTAGCTACTTGTTTTGGGTTTAAATCCAACCCTCCACTGAAGTCGAGTGAACTACTTCTCGGGCGGATCCATATCAATCATCTACGAAACATTTTCATTATAACTTATACAATTCTTTGATTGTAGCATCTTCCAAATCATATGATCTTGTGAAAAGTAATGTCTTTAGTTTCTTCTTAAATTCAATTGCATTAAAATGTTCTGCGGCAGTCAAGAAATACGTGAACCAAAAAACCTTTCCTTTCCTCTCCTATCCACTCTACCTTATTCTACCTAAACATGGCAAGAGGGTCTGCCCCTCTCTTTTACTCTCCTCCTATACTTCTTATTCCCCCTTTTTTTCTTACTCTTTCCCATCCCGAGTTCCTGCCTTCGGGCTATAAACTGGATTGTATCCAGGGGAACTCATCCTTATCCTTTTCCCCTATTCCCCACTTCCCTATCCCTACCAAACCGTGAAGTCAAGAAAATTTGTAGTCGCAGACAGGATGCACGTCTGACGCAAGTAAAAGCCGTGCCTGTGACTTACGTGCAACTTACGTGCCGTAGGATTTTCTGTGGCACGATCTCCGCACGTTGGTCGTACGAGTCACGCACGTTTGTCGTACGGAATTAAAAGAAGTACGTGGTCCATACGTGCACCGTACGATGTAATTCCAGGTGATTTGATTTCCAAATTTTACTTAAGCTAGCCATTATCTGATTTTTTTTCTTAATTTTTCCTTAAAATCCAATTTAATCACCCTGTAGTTGAGATCATAGTTCCCAAATATTTAAATGATCCTACCTCATTAATCCTTTCTCCTTCCAATGAGATTTCATCTTCCATTGCATGCTCCGCTCTCATCCTCTCTGTCTTTTTTTATATTTATCTTGAGTCCAACCTCATGTGATATATATATATATATATATATATATATATATATATATATATATATATATATATATATATATATATATATATATATATGTATATATATATATATATATTTATATTTATATATATTTATGTATTTATATTTATGTATATATATTTATATTTATATATATATATTTATATTTATATATATTTATATTTATATATATATTTATATTCATATATATATATATATATATATATATATTTATATATATATATTTATATATATATATATATATATATATATATATATATATATATATATTATAATTGTTTTGATTTACACGTAAATCTTTTTCGGATAGAGAATTCAGTGACCCCCCCTTAAGTGATATATGTGCTATACGGTTATATTATACTGGAACAGCAACAAAACTCCTTCGTTAAGCATCTATTTAATGAAATATGGATGAATTCATGATTTTCTCTTTTTTACCTCTCGCTTATGCACCAACACAAAAAGAAAATTGGTTTCACGGAACTGATTGCGTTGGTTTGAAAGTTACCTTTTGACTCAACCTGTTCTCCCTCGCCTTCATGTCACCAAAAATTCAGCGACGTAAGCTCGAGTTGCCAACCAAAGTAGGAAGAAACAAACTCGCCTTCACGTCACCAAAAATTCAGCGACGTAAGCTCGAGTTGCCAACCAAAGTAGGAAGAAACAAACTCGCCTTCACGTCACCAAAAATTCAGCGACGTAAGCTCGAGTTGCCAACCAAAGTAGGAAGAAACAAACTCGCCTTCACGTCACCAAAAATTCAGCGACGTAAGCTCGAGTTGCCAACCAAAGTAGGAAGAAACAAACTCGCCTTCACGTCACCAAAAATTCAGCGACGTAAGCTCGAGTTGCCAACCAAAGTAGGAAGAAACAAACTCGCCTTCACGTCACCAAAAATTCAGCGACGTAAGCTCGAGTTGCCAACCAAAGTAGGAAGAAACAAACTCGCCTTCACGTCACCAAAAATTCAGCGACGTAAGCTCGAGTTGCCAACCAAAGTAGGAAGAAACAAACTCGCCTTCACGTCACCAAAAATTCAGCGACGTAAGCTCGAGTTGCCAACCAAAGTAGGAAGAAACAAACTCGCCTTCACGTCACCAAAAATTCAGCGACGTAAGCTCGAGTTGCCAACCAAAGTAGGAAGAAACAAACTCGCCTTCACGTCACCAAAAATTCAGCGACGTAAGCTCGAGTTGCCAACCAAAGTAGGAAGAAACAAACTCGCCTTCACGTCACCAAAAATTCAGCGACGTAAGCTCGAGTTGCCAACCAAAGTAGGAAGAAACAAACTCGCCTTCACGTCACCAAAAATTCAGCGACGTAAGCTCGAGTTGCCAACCAAAGTAGGAAGAAACAAACCTGGAATACAACTTCTAACATTTGGGGTTAAGATGAGCACTTGATTTATAGGGAGTTTTTGCTTTATCACCCTCCCTGTTTTGGTATTATTATTATTATTATTATTATTATTATTATTATTATTATTATTATCCAAGCTACAACCCTAGTTGGAAAAGCAAGATGCTATAAGCCCAGGGGCTCCAACAGGGAAAAATAAATAAATGAAGAGAACAAATTAACAATAAATCATTCTAAAAAAAGTAACAACGCCAAAACAGACATGTCATATATAAACTATGAACAACATCAAAAACAAATATGTCATAAATAAACTATAAAAAGACTCATGTCCGCCTGGTCAACAAAAAAGCATTTGCTGCAACTTTGAACTTTTGAAGTTCTACTGATTCAACCACCCGATTAGGAAGATCATTCCACAACTTGGTAACAGCTGGAATAAAACTTCTAGAGTACTGCGTAGTATTGAGCCTCATGATGGAGAAGGCCTGGCTATTAGAATTAACTGCCTGCCTAGTATTACGAACAGGATAGAATTGTCCAGGGAGATCTGAATGTAAAGGATGGTCAGAGTTATGAAAAATCTTATGCAACATGCATAATGAACTAATTGAACGACGGTGCCAAAGATTAATATCTAGATCAGGAATAAGAAATTTAATAGACCGTAAGTTTCTGTCCAACAAATTAAGATGAGAATCAGCAGCTGAAGACGAGACAGGAAAACAATACTCAAAACAAGGTAGAATGGAAGAATTAAAACACCTTAGAAGTACTTGCAAGGCAGAGATGAATATTCGTTTTGTAAGGATATTGTAGGATATTCATCGTGGCGTAGGATTTGTTGCCAGTCATCTAATCAATCTTGCAAGTCATGATCAGACAATGCTATCACAAAGATGTTGAACCTCCGCTGTACACAAAGTAAGAGGCAGATGGGTCTGTTTTGTCTTGAAGGTTATATCTAATGTCAAGGATAAAGATTCTCTATAAACCACTAATTTGTACGCTTGCGCGCGCACGTGCACACACACATTATATATATATATATATTATATTTATATATATATATATTATATATATATATATATATATATATATATATATATATATATATATATATATATATATATATATATATATATATATATATATATATATATCTACCTAAGATGCATCCCAGACCATACAAGATTGGAAGATGCAAAATACACTGGAAGATGCATTAGCAACTCTCTGGTGGATATACAATGTGCCTCACACTGAGGGACCTGGGGGAACACAAACATAAAATATGGCAATAAGGTAAGGTAAGGCTCTCTCTCTCTCTCTCTCTCTCTCTCTCTCTCTCTCTCTCTCTCTCTCTCTCTCTCTCTGCCCACTCATCTAAGAAGCATATTAAGAGTGAGCGTAGATGTGCATAAGAATAAGCTCGATAAACACCTAAGATGCACCCCAGACCATCCAAGACTGGAAGATGCAAAATACACTGGAAGATGCATTAGCAACTCTCTGGTGGATATACAATGTGCCTCACACTGAGGGACCTGGGGGAACCCAAACATAAAATAAGGCAATAAGGCTCTCTCTCTCTCTCTCTCTCTCTCTCTCTCTCTCTCTCTCTCTCTCTCTCTCTCTCTCTCTCTCTCTCTCAAATACCCATTCTACTTGCCAAATATGACTCTTTATAACCTGTTATTACTACTCTGCTTTTTTTTCTGATTCACATAAACTTCCCGCTTTCAAAAGCAAGTATATCACTAACTATAGGGTACAGCCCAAAGCGTTTCTTGCTTTTGTTTCTTTCTTCTTCTTTAAGCTTGAGATGCACAAAGCCAGTGCCATCGATTTTGTGTCGGCACTGGCATTTTATATATATATATATATATATATATGTGTGTGTGTGTGTGTGTGTGTGTATATAAAGTATATATATGTATATATATATATATACATATGTGTGTATACATAAACACACACACATTATATATATATATATATATATATATATATATATATATATATATATATATATATATACATATATGTATATGTTTGTGTATATATATGTATATATACATATATATATACATACAAATATATGAATATATATATATATATATATATATATATATATATATATATATATATATATATATATATATACATATATATATATATTTCATATATATAGAATACTGTATGCTTATATACTCACACTGTATATATTCAGCACAATAAAGACACTTAAATTACCATGGTTTAGAAATATTTATCCATTTCTGTACACCATTCCTGTAAATTCGGATATAGAGAATCATGTCTATCAATGAAAATATACGACGGAAAAATATCAAAATACAAAAATCATCAAATGGAAATCCCCAACCCAGAAACGTAAAAAAAAAAAAAAAAAAAAAAAAAAAAAAAAAAAAAAAAAATTATATTTCCTCGATTATTCAGGTACTGCAAGTTCTTACGTTGAACAATCTTGAACAAAATCCACTGTACAGTTGACTTCATTGATTCCGGTACACTTCAAGCGAAGCTAAGGAGACATCTGACAGGTGTACATTGTAGCAAGTAACGCTATGTTTACCTCGAAATAACTGTTGACAATACTGCTTGTAAAACAAAATCGCTGAGTTTGTAAATACCTAATAAAAACATTCTTATTCATTTTGCGAAGTGATGTTCAGCAAATAATATATTAATATACATTTCTTGGAAATAATAAAAACGTTTATGATCATGTGTCTGTAGGCTCAGGGACTGTTTTTTTTACAGACAGTGTTGCTAACAGTTTCCGTACCACAATGTACAGCTTCCCGTGAAGTGTACCGGTATTAATATTGTTATTATTACTATCCAAGCTACAACCCTAGTTGGAAAAGCAAGATGCTATAAGCCCAGGGGCCCCAATAGGGAAAAATAGCCCAGTGAGGAAAGGAAATAAGGAAGTAAATAAATGAAGAGAATAAATTAACAATAAATCATTCTAAAAAAGGCAACAACGTCAAAACAGATATGTCACATATAAACTATTAACAACGTCAAAAACAGATATGTCATATATAAACTATAAAAAGACTCATGTCCGCCCGGTCAACAAAAAAGCATTTGCTCCAACTTTGAACTTTTGAAGTTCTACTGATTCAACTAACAAATGAAGCCAACTGGACATCTAACCCAAACATTTAATTTTGTGGCCAAAAGGCGAGTGTGGTGGTCGCATGACTTACAACCCGGCCTAAAACATCAATTATAGTTCAGGTAAAGTAGACAGGGCCTCTGTTACGGCCCTCCCCTTTGATGAAGGAATTACCTAAATGGGAGACAGCCTGTGAATAGTGGTTTTCACACGCCCCTGCTTTATAAACGACACCCACAGGGTGTTCGCGCGAGGGTAGTAACCTCTGCATTCCATACTTTAAATTTCTCTGGTATATTTGGAAGTATTTATATCAGAAAAGTGTAAGGAAGGACTCTTTTCACCGGGCGTCACAGGTATCTCCCCAGAAATAGATTTTTCCTTTGTCAAAATCCCTTTATGTAAACATCTAAAATCTTTATCTGACACCAGTTTCAGGATGTGGTTGCAACAGCTCCTCTGCGTTGCAATCATCGCCAGTTTACGCGAGAATGCATTTGCAATGGTGGAGTCTCCCATAGTCACTACAGAAGGGGGAATGATCAGAGGAATAACAGAACAAGCAATCAATGGGAACTCCTTCTGCTCCTTCTACGGTATTCCTTATGCAGAACCACCTGTAGGAGAACTTAGGTTTAAGGCAAGTTTGTCATCTTTCGTTCTTAACATGTTACTCAGTTTTTTTATGGGTTTTGTGCTTGTACTTACACAGACTGGGAGGAACGTAGAGAGTAGAGGTCCCCTTTTTTGTTTTTGTTCATTTGTTGATGTCGGCAACCCCCCAAAATTGGAGGAAGTGCCTTGGTATATGTATGTATGTATGTACTTACGCAGACACTGATATATTCAATATTCTGTTTTAAATTTATCGAAATATCTTTATTATAGTTTTCAAGTGTGTAGCATCAGGACAATACCGAAACTATCATTGCCATTACGTTCATGAATAATAACAAAAAAATAAAATCATTCAAACGAACATTTCAGTCTATCATCTTTCCATTGTTCTTACTTCAACATCACAGGACCCAGTTAAGGCCAGGAGCTGGTCAGGTGTGAGAGATGGGTCTAAGAAAGCGTCGCCATGTGTCAATATCCCGTTTCTGGATTTGTTTCTTGGCAAAAGGTTCGCAGCCCACCAGTTGCCTGGAAATGAAGACTGCCTTTACTTGAACGTGTTTAAGCCAAAGGTAAAATCATATCTTCAGATTCCTCAAAGAAACTACAATTCATCTATTGTGTTGTTTCAATAGATTAATTTGATGTCTACTAAAGGTAAAATCATATCTTCAGATTCCTCAAACAAACTCAAATTCATCTATTGTGTTGTTTCGATAGATTAATTTGATGTCTACCAAAGGTAAAATCATATCTTCAGATTCCTTAAAGAAATTTCATTTCATCTATTGTGTTGTTTCAATAGATTAATTTGATGTCTACTAAAGGTAAAATCATATCTTCAGATTCCTCAAAGAAACTACAATTCATCTATTGTGTTGTTTCAATAGATTAATTTGATGTCTACTAAAGGTAAAATCATATCTTCAGATTCCTCAAACAAACTACAATTCATCTATTGTGTTGTTTCAATAGATTAATTTGATGTCTACCAAAGGTAAAATCATATCTTCAGATTCCTTAAAGAAACTTCATTTCATCTATTGTGTTGTTTCAATAGATTAATTTGATGTCTAGGCCTACGCGTGTCTACCATTGATATCACTTTGAAGCTTATTAGCATATCTTCAGATTCCTTAAAGAAACTTCATTTCATCTATTGTGTTGTTTCAATAGATTAATTTGATGTCTAGGCCTACGTGTTTCTACCATTGATATCACTTTGAAGCTTATTATCATATCTTCAGATTCCTTAAAGAAACTTAATTTAATTGTGTTGTTTCAATAGATTAATTTGATGCCTAGGCCTACGCGTTTCTACCATTGATATCACTTTGAAGCTTATTATCGTCTATCATTACAATGATGCTAATAGTTAAATCTTTGACTTATTTCTATAAAAATGAAAAGACGGACTGTTCACAGGCTGCTGCTGGTATCAGAATGTCCCAAGGAAGTCAAGGTTTGCCAGTAATGGTGTACATCCACGGTGGAGCATTCTTCTCAGGAGATGCTGAAGAACTCCCTCCTTACATTCTTCTCAGCAGAGATATTGTTCTAGTCGTTTTGCAATACAGACTAGGATTTCTAGGTAAAAGTCCCACATGCATTCTTCTTTTATTAGAAATTTTTCACTTGTATTAAATTCTAAGCTATAGAATTTATTTCAATTTTTTTAATCGAACTCCCTCTTTACATTCTTCTCAGCAGAGATATTGTTCTAGTTGTTTTGCAATACAGACTAGGATTTTTAGGTAAGAGTCCCAGATGCATTCTTCTTTTATTAAACATTTTTCACTTGTATTAAATTCTAAGCTATGGAATTTATTTCAAATTTTTTAATCAATGTTGTGCTTGAAATTTGAATGATGATAAAATATAGAGAAAACTGTTGTCATTAATGCTTGATGCATTATAATCTTAACTTAATGGGCACCACTTCAATACTTCTTCTCATTGCCTGGTGATAGAGCAGTTCACAAACAATGACATTCCTATGTCCATGAAGTAAAGATTTCCATAAGTTACTACTTACCCCTTATTGTGCGGAGTAAGTTTACTTCGGAAGTATAGCAAAATATGATTTCTGTTTTACTTGTTTTGGGTTTAAATCCAACCCTCCACTGAAGTCGAGTGAACTACTTCTCGGGCGGGTCCATATTAATCATCTAACGAAACATTTTCATTATAACTTATACAATTCTTTGATTGTAGCATCTTCCAAATCATATGATCTTGTGAAAAGTAATGTTTTTAGTTTCTTCTTAAACTCAATTGCTCCCTTTAGGTCCTTCATTTCAGTTGGCAGTTTATTATAATGTCTAGGCGCATAGTAGCTAAAAGCCCTTTCACCGAATTTCATGTAAAACACTTTCCATATTTGAGTACCTTCAGACATTTTAACAATACGTTCTTATTATTCTTAGGGTTTTTGTGAAAAGTAATGTCTTTAGTTTCTTCTTAAATTCAATTGCTCCCTTTAGGTCCTTCATTTCAGTTGGCAGTTTATTATAATGTCTAGGCGCTTAGTAGCTAAAAGCCCTCTCACCAAATTTCATGTAAAACACTTTCCATATTTGAGTACCTTCAGACATTTTAACAATACGTTCTTATTATTCTTAGGGTTTCTATCAACGGAAGATTCTGTGCTACCTGGGAACTATGGTTTGAAAGATCAGACGCTTGCCCTTCACTGGGTGCAGAGGAACATACACAACTTTGGGGGAGATCCTAAACGAGTCACCATCTTTGGCCATAGTGCTGGTGCAGCGTCTGCTCACTTCCAGTTACTTTCTCCAAAAGCCAGAGGTAAAGAAACAAGTATATTAGTCAAAAGAACTGATATTAATTGAGAATGCTTTTAGCCTCTGAAGTGAACAGATGGTACTCCCCTAAACCTAGAGACGATATGAAGCTTCAGGTTCAGGTTCAGGTTCTGGGGTGAGGCATAGCCTTTACAACGGCGCCTCTAACGCTTATCTTCTTGTACTGTTTTGCCTTTTCTTCACATTAGGTTTAATACTTCTTTTTTCTTTTCTATATTTGTTTCACTAAATAAAAATAATCCTACTATTTTCTTTGGGTCTTCGTCGTATGGTTGTTGTAGCTCAAAGCTTCTCTAGTCACCCCTTTGGAGGAATATTTTGTGCTTCTTATTCATCCTTATTCTCCCTTTTCTTCATTTCCATTAGTTAAAAGTTCCGTTTTAATGTTCAGTGGCACAAAAGCATTATCTTGAAGATTTCATGAAATTATAAAAAAAAAAATGTTCTATGAATAAATAATGAAATTATAGAAATAAATTGTTCTATGAATAAATAATTTCGGTACTCCCCATTGGACTCAGGATAGTAAAGATGTTTAGAATTTTAAAGAATTTTCTCTTTAGGACTGTTCAGCGGGGCTATACTTCAATCAGGATCAGCGCTGGTTCCGTGGGCCTTAAATCCTCAGCACAAAAGAATTGCAGCGGATGTAGGATCTCTTGTGGGCTGCAATTTAGAACAAGGTAGCCAAATGTTTCTGAATTGCATGCAGTCTATCGATCCTCGCAAGATAACGCTTACATCTCAACAACTATTTGTAAGTTTTAATTGACAATTGATGTTGTCTTTCTTTCTCCTATTTCAGTCCTTCAGCAATTTGAACTTTTCTATTTAGATCTAGAATTTATCATTCCAGCGATAATGAGGATTAAACCACTTGCAGAAAGGAACACGTATTATTATTATTATTATTTTTATTATTATTATTATTATTATTGTTATTATTATTATTATTATTATAATTATTATTACTATTATTATTATCATCATCATCATTATTATTATAATTATTACTTTTATTATTATTATTATTATAATTATTATTTTCATTATTATTATTATTATCATCATCATCATTATTATTATAATTATTACTTTTATTATTATTATTATTATAATTATTATTTTCGTTATTATTATTATTATCATCATCATCATTATTATTATAATTATTACTTTTATTATTATTATTATTATAATTATTATTTTCATTATTATTATTATTATCATCATCATCATTATTATTATTATTATTATTATTATTATTATTATTATTATTATTATTATTATTATTATTATTATTTTCATTATTATTATTATTATTAATATCATTATTATTATTATTATTATTATTATTATTATTATTTTAAATATTATTATTATTATTATTATTATTATTGATGTGCGTAAAACCATGATTACTTACCTATTATGCCATAGCAATTTGAAAATATAATAATGAACTTAATTTACAGGCATAAAAGGATCACAAGAGGTGTAGTCCATTAGCAAATAAGATCTGGAACTTTAATTAAGGATAATTAGATTGTAGGAGTATTTGTATAAAAAGGGAATGAATGTCATAATAAAGAAATCTAACTCAGTTGTCATATTTGCCTTATTAACTGAAAATATTGAGGAAACATGATATAGTTGCAACGTTTTTATATGAGTTACATGAAAATGGATCATTAAATACCAAAATATGGTCAGAGAAATAAGAGGTTCTAACTTCAAACGGGGCTAAAAAAAAAAAAAAAAAAAAAAAAAGAAAAAAAAAAAAAAAAAAAAAAAAAAAAAACCATCGTTTCAAAAGGGGATAGTGACAGAACCTGGAAAAAAAATATTGGAAGGAACGATTGCGAGAGCTAATCGTGATAAGATGAGAGACAATACCAAGAAAAAACTGAATTTTGAAAAAAAAAAAACATAGCCATCGTTTCAAAAGGGAAAAGTAACAGGACCTGGAAAAAGAAATATTGGAAGAAACGATTGCGAGAGCTAATCGTGATAAGATGAGAGACAATACCAAAAAAAAAAAAAAAAAAAACACTGAATTGTGTCTATTAACTTCAAACGGGGCAAAAAAAAAATCAGTTTCAAAAGGGGAAAGTAACAGAAACTGAAAAAAAATATTGGAAGAAACAATTGCGAGAGCTAATCGTGATAAGGTGAGAAAAAAAAAAAAGAAAAAAAAAAAAAAAAAAAAACTGAATTGTGTCTACCAAGTGAGTCTTAGATTCTGTAATAAGAATTATAAGATACAGCTTTACAGACGAGTGAATATGTATTTATAATTACTGATGCATATTAACCTTTGATGTTCCAGATATGGTTTCTCATATTAACCTTTGATGTTCCAGATATGGTTTCTCATATTAACCTTTGATGTTCCAGATATGGTTTCTCATATTAACCTTTGATGTTCCAGATATGGTTTCTCATTCCCTTTTTCGCCGCTCCTAGAATCGATGGAGACTTTATTCCCGACCATCCGCTGCGGCTCCTGAAGGAGGGGCGGTACAATAAGGTCAACGTCATCTCTGGGATCACTGCAAACGAAGGAGCCCTTTTCACGCTACGTAAGGACATCCAATGTGTCATTTTCCTTTTCTTACTTTTACTTTTACTTTTACGGATTTATTTCTCGCCCTCCATCAGACACTAAAAGTCTGTTTAGGCGGGCCTTGGTGTGTGAAAATAATTTCTTTCCAGTTAATATTTTGCTCTGTATCTTATCAGTTATTTTGCTAGAATTTGTATTCAGGCTTAATAGTTTTCAGGTCACTATTATAACACTTTCTAAAAAGATAAGTCTTCAGGTTTTTCTTGAAAGCTGCCACATTTTTGCTATTCTTGACATCAAATGGGTTCAGTAGGTTCTGTTTTGATAAATATTTGATGTTTCACGTAAGCATTGCCACTTACTTGGATCATTCGTACTCCTATTTTGAGTGGGCTACAGTGGTTCCCAAACTGGGGGGCGCGCCCCACTAGGGGGGCGTGAGGACGATACAAGGGGGGGGGCGTGAAGTCATCTGCTCGAAATTACGTGTTTAATAGAACAATAGAATTATTAAAAGAACAAATATCTGTCATTACATAAATGCATTCATCTCACTAAATTTGACCAGAAATTGTGCCTTAGTATCATAACTATTTCCAAATATTATATGCCATGTTTTCAAATGATCTATTCTTAAAATTGCAACTCAATTTTGCCAATTTGCTTATGTTCAAACTTTTTTTCGCTCACTTTGAACCAAATGTTTCGTTTTTAGTTACTGGAATGTACTATTATTTGTTTAAGTGGATTTCATTATTGAAATGTAATACAAACAGAAATCTGTTTTCCTGCACAATGCTAAGAAATAAATGTAAGAATCATTTCATATAAACAAAGAGAGGAGTGGGGGCGTCAGGTAAGATAGTTTGGGAACCACTGGGCTAAAAGAATAGAAGACAAATCTCCAAAAGAGATGTCATTGCGTTGATGAAGTTCATCTCTATCACGTGAATTCCGCAAATCTTTGGTCATAAGTTTAAGCTGTTTACTTGGGATGCTACTGCTGTGGTAGGGCACCACAGTGGGGGTTGGGCTTGCCCGGCTGACGTTCTGGTGAGCATCTATTCTGATGGAACTGGAACTGAAACCAGACACCTTTAACCTTTAAAATGTTTGCAGAAATGCGGTCTGAAAATCTCTTACACAATTTACAAATGAATCAACTCATTATAATAAGTTATCTCTTTGCTTTGATATCAACTTATTACTTCCATATAGGATACTATGTTGCCCTTCAATTAATTATCTGTCTTTCTTTCAGCTCATGCTTCTCTCGGTACCTAACTGATTTACTCATTTTTTGTTTATTTTTTTAATGTTTTGGGTTTAAATCCAACCCTCCACTGAAGTCGAGTGAACTACTTCTCGGGCGGGTCCATATTAATCATCTAACGAAACATTTTCATTATAACTTATACAATTCTTTGATTGTAGCATCTTCCAAATCATATGATCTTGTGAAAAGTAATGTCTTTAGTTTCTTCTTAAATTCAATTGCTCCCTTTAGGTCCTTCATTTCAGTTGGCAGTTTATTATAATGTCTAGGCGCAAAGTAGCTAAAAGCCCTTTCACCAAATTTACTATTTGTTCTTGGTTCAGATAGCCTATGTTTGTCACTCATGTGTCTTGTGTTAACATTTGTTCCTAGTTCTAGTTTATTCAGGCATTCTTTTAGATATTTTGGTTCATTTTGGTTTTGTTTTACAGAAGCACATATTAACCATTTTACCCCCCAGGCTCTTTGGAAATTTCCAACCCTTAACCCCCAAGGGGTTATTTTTTCCCCAGCACATTTTGCAGTATATATTTTTTAAATTGCTCTAAAAGCCTTACTTTTTGTCATAGAGAGGTCAGGTTGGTCTCATTCTCTTGGAAAATGCCTGAATTTTCTCAAAAAATTATCAAAAATATGAAAAAAAAATATCTTCATTGCTTTTTTTCGCAAGGACGTACCGGTATGTCCATGAGGGTAAAGGGATGAGTTTTGTGAAACGTACCAGTACGTCCTTTGGGGGTAAAAGGGTTAATGTCAGCTAACAAAATATCTTTGTATTTCAGCAATGTACAACACCCAAAGCCACCTACTCGAAGAATTGAAGAACAAATTCACGTTCATCGGTCCCTTAACTTTGGGTCTAAACCCATTCGATGGTAATACACCGGCGATCGCATATAAGATTCTAGAGTTCTATCTGGGAGGGCTCAACTTGGATCCTCCATACGCAGACAATGTTACACAGGTATCAAAACTGGTATTTATTTTTCAAATGTTATTTGTATAGTCAATTTCTTTTAGTGATGCAGATTTGCACCGACTCGCAGCGGTGCCCTTTTAACTCGGAAAAGTTTCCTGATCGCTGATTGTTTGGACGAGATAATTCTAACCAATCAGTGATCAGGAAACTTTTAGCTCGGAAAAGTTTCCTGACCGCTGATTGGTTGGACGAGATAATTCTAACCAATCAGCGATCAGGAAATTTTCCGAGCTAAAAGGGCACCGCTGCGAGTCGGTGCAAATCTGCCTCGATAAAAGAAATGGACTATAGTTGAGAGAACTTGATATCAGAATTTGATATCTACATTTGAATCATTTCTAACGTTTTCGATTACCTAATTTTGGAATTGATGAGATGATCCCAAACTTTTCTACGAAAGTATTTTTCTGGTGGAGGGGTGGAGCGAAAAGAATATTTAGCTGATACAACTTAGTCCACAAAACAATTTGAAATTCTTGCTTCTATGTCTAATAACAAGGTTGAAATAGACAAACAATGGTACATAGTGATAACTGATCTTAGAAATAGCCATAAAATCATAAAACTATACAATTGGTTCATTTCGTCACTTCTGAAGCCGTAGTTGTCCCAGATTTTCACCAAATTCTATAGTCTATTTTTTTTAGTGAGGTATATTTACACCGACTCGCAGGAGTGCCCTTTTAGCTCGGAAAAGTTTCCTGATCCGTGATTGGTTGGACAAGATAATTCTAACCAATCAGCGATCCGGAAACTTTTCCGAGCTAAAAAGGGCACCGCTGCAAGCCGGTGCAAATGCGCCTCATTAAAATAAATTGAGTATAGTGCGATGAAGATCCTTCGCACAAGCTCAGCTGCCTTAAAAAAACTGTTTGAAAATGTGTCCATTAGTTTTCCATACTACCGACATCCAGGCCGTTGGACAGACATTCCAGAAGAGCAACATGCCATACAAAGTGAAAAATCACTAGCTACTCCTTTTACCCCCAGGCTATTTGGAAATTTCCAACCCTTAACCCCCAAGGGTTATTTTTTATTCAAGAACATTTTGCAGTATATTTTTTTTTTTTTAAATTGCTCTAACAGCCTTAGTTTTGGTCATAGAGAAGTCAGGTTGGTCTCATTCTCTTGGAAAATGCCTGAAGTTTTTCAAATAATTATCAAAAATATGAAAAAAAAATTTAAATAGCATTTTCTTGCAAGGACTTACCGGTACGTCCATGGGGGTAAAGGGATGAGTTTTGTGAAACGTACCAGTACGTCCTTTGGGGGTAAAAGGGGTTACTTGTTAAGTTTCATAAGCTCTAAAACAACTATAAACCAAATACAATTTGAACAGGCTGACATAAGTCTTTTTAATATTTATAAATGACATATCTGTTTTAATGTTGTAATTGTTTTTAGAATGATTTATTGTTAATTTGTTCTCATCATTTATCTATTTCCTTATTTCCTTTCCTCACTGGGCTATTTTTCCCTGTTGGAGCCCTTGGGCTAATAGCATCTTGCTTTTTCAACTATAGTCCATTTCTTTTAGCGATGCATATTTGCACCGACTCGCAGCGGTGCCCTTTTAGCTCGGAAAAGTTTCGTGATCGCTGATTGGTTAGAATTATCTTGTCCAACCAATCAGCGATCCGGAAACTTTTCCGAGCTAAAAGGGCACCGCTGCGAGTCGGTGCAAATATGCATCGCTAAAAGAAATGGACTGTAGGGTTGTAGCTTGGCTACTAATGGTAATAATAACAATGGTTTTTATAACACTTACTTTTATAATAAGAACAATTTATAAAGAAAATGGAACGCAGATCTTCACAGGAACAACTGTCATTTTTACAGATGTTTGGTGACACCTTGTTTAACATAGGTCATGACATGACAACCTTTCTCCACGCCGTTGATGATGGTACTCAGACCTTCCAGTACGAATTTACGCACCGAGGACCCTGGCTTTTGGGGACCCCGGAATTTGGCACCCACTGTAAGTCAAACATCTTACACACACACACACATGTATATATATATATATATATATATATATATATATATATATATATATATATATATATATATATATATATATATATATATATACGTATACACACACACACACACACACACACATATATATATATATATATATATATATATATATATATATATATATATATATATATATATATATATATATACAGTATATGTGTGTGTGTGTGTGGGTGTATGGGTGTGTGTGTGTGTGGGTGTGTGCGTGTTTGTTGTTAAATTTTCTATTAATGTTTTTGATATACTGTACTTCGTAACGGTTGTTCTCTATTTCTCTGCATATTTTTGCTTTCATCTATGTCAGTAATGAATTTATTTTGATATTCAGGACAGGCAGGTCCCCGTTTTGCTTCAGATTTTATTTATTTATTTTTTTTTTATTTATTTTTTTTTTTCAAATCGAGATCCTATTATTCCATGCAAACTGAAATGTTGGTCACGAATTTAAAAGTGGTTTCCAAGTGGTAGATGGCCTGTACACAGTAAACCGATACTCTCTCTCTCTCTCTCTCTCTCTCTCTCTCTCTCTCTCTCTCTCTCTCTCTCTCTCTCTCTCTCTCTCTCTCTCTGTCCAATTAGAAGAAATTTGTATCACACGTACTTATTGTGGCTTTTTCAGAGAAAATTACGCATTTTCCATAAATTCAAGTCAAATTTATTCTGCCTGAGGACAATCCTTTTTTCCTCTCCAGCTGATATGCCTATAGATTAATGGGAAAAGGGTCTCATGAATACCGAAAACAATTTCTGGAAGTCTAACAATTTTCGAATATGTGACAAATTATTCCTTAGCTGTCATCATCTATTCTTAGTAACGCAATGATAATATTATCGAATATCAAAATTCCTTCAAAGTATATCATAAATAAGAATTTCTGACAAGAAATGAAACTCTTTGCTTATGAATAAACTTCCTCGAAGTCATAATGTTGATATCTTTACTATTACATCCTCGTAGTCATAATGTTGATATATTTACTACTACATTCTCGTAGTCATAATGTTGATATATTTACTACTACATC
>NC_090725.1:73958651-73968651 GCF_036898095.1 Palaemon carinicauda
TCAAAGTGTAGTACTATAGTCCATTTCTTTTAGCGATGCATATTTGCACCGACTCGCGGCGGTGCCCTTTTAGCTCAGATTTCCTGATCGCTGATTGGTTAGAATTATCTTGTCCAACCAATCAGCGATCAGGAAACTTTTCCGAGCTAAAAGGGCACCGCTGCGAGTCGGTGCAAATATGCATCGCTAAAAGAAATGGACTATAGTAAATGAGACTGCTAATACCAACCATTTGTCATGGTTTAAGCAATGACAGGTGAGAAAATTTGCAATCATCCGTGACTCTTGTGTGGCAGACTGTGAGATTTTCCATATCCATCAAAAGGTTGTGTTAATTACAATATTACTGAGAGTGGAATAAGGTTACCTTAGTTTAGAGCAGTGGTTCCCAACCTTTTTTCTGACATTTCCCCCCTGCACCCAGTTCAACCATCCAGATTTCCCCCTTCATGCCCCCCCCCCCCAGCCCTCATGCCCACTCGCCTGCCTCAGAAATGGGCATGACACTCCAATTCTCCCCTTGAATATCATGTCTTTGAGAACTGATATGATCATATCACAATTGAATGGCTAACAACAAATTGCCGCACGTACTATGTGGACATTTTCCGCTTGTTTTAGTTAGTAGGTAGTGTAATTATTTCCCCCCTGGAAGCTTCAAATTTCCCCCCCAGGGGGAAATTTCCCCCAGGTTGGGAACCACTGGTTTAGAGGTTCTGTATGGAACTCAAGGTGCCTGACAATCAGTGTACAGTAGCATAAAGTGATATGGAGATGTCTCCTCATTACAAACCATACCAGTATTGTTTTTTTTATTAAGTATCGTCTCCGCTAAGACTTTTTTTTCTATGCCCCTTGTCAGAATAATAATCGTCTGATTTTCTTTGTGATAATAAAATATACATGAGATCCAAATAAATTTTGTATGATAACTTATTTCATGTATACCCTGTTTTATGCTAATCTGCCATGTGTGTGTTCATATTGTGTAAAAATGTACTTAATCTACGATATTACTAGTTCAAATAAATGTACAAAGACAATGGTACAGAGTTTAACATAACTATCATAAAATATCTGTAATGCAAATATACCTGATAAGTTTATTGCTTTATTTTCGTTTCACTCATCTCTGTATAATTGTTTACGATTAATAAAATGTCTCATTATTGCTAAAATGTAAAAATGGAGGTGGATATAGTTTGTTACTATAATAAACAAATATTTCTAGCGTGCATACAGTATGAGATGGAGGAGCAGACAGATGTATGACGCTGGGGTTCCTGATTCTTGGTCCCTAACTGCTCACTCGGCAAACTAAGTTTGCGGGCACTCTATCAGCCATTTTCCATTCTCTCAACATGGCCAAACCACCTCAACACATTCATATCTACTCTAGCTGCTAACTCATTTCTTACACCCGTTCTCACTCTTAACTGTGTACCGACTTTTTGTGGTCGGTTCTCACCTTCTGAATATTGCTAAATTGTACTACTGAATGCATCCAAGTCATTCAATTGTCCATTGCTTAAACAGACAAAGCTGTTCACAGAAAATAAATGTTAGTATTTTGTTGTTCTTGAAGAAATTTGGCTCAGTAATGATATGGACAGGCACTGATTCCCTCATTGGAGTCGATCCTAGTCTAGACCAAGGTATATAGAGTGACCTTATTCTATATACCTTGGTCTAGACTATAGCTGATGTTGTTACGTTTATCCAGAATTATTAGTCTTGACTTTCAAAGAATTTCGAATAAGTTAGACCCTACGTGCAGGCATGTGTCTATTTAGTATTGAAAATCAACCACTACACATTGATATCTTGTTAATACTCTACACATCTGGTGTATATTCACATACTAAGACGTAGGATATCTTTGTGAAATATATATGTATGTATATATATATATATATATATATATATATATATGTATATATATATATAATGCATATAGAATGCATACATATATAATATATATATATATATATGTATATATATAAATATATACATATATATACATGAATATATAAATATATATATATATATATATATATATATATATATATATATATATACATATACATATATATACATATATATATAAATATATATATACATATATATATATATATATATATATATATATATATATATATATATATGTATATATATATACACCCACACACACACACACACACACACATATATATATATATATATATATATATATATATATATATATATATATATATATATATACATAGCCTTGAAAATAAAATTATAAAGAACAAATAAATAACATAACGTGGTCATCTGCTAGTGTTAGCCATCATCTCCCCAAAAGAGGAAGAAAACAGAGAGGGAGACAGTCACAGTCCCTAAGGGGTCATGACTGCACAACTTTCCATCCATTGATATAATGTGGACGAGCAAAGATAGCCCTCAGCAGCGTTGCCAGCTGGGTTAGTATAAAAATCCCTAAAATTCATGATAAAAAATCCCCAAAATAACACAAAAATCCCCATTTCCACAAATATTTTTTTAATCATGTAGGCTTTGCTAATATAGAAATTACTCACTATAATTCATATAATTACAAGTAAACTAATTGCAACAATATGAACGTTTACACATCTTTGTTTCTTCTTCATAGAAATTAGTACAGAGTACCCCCCTTCAGACATGCAAAATCCCCAAATCTAGGTATAAATTCCCATATATGGCAACACTGGCCCTCAGACACCTTCCACCAAACTCCTGAACTTGGTGGATCGCCAAACTTGTGACTTGCAACATTTTAGGCCAATAATTCTGGCATCATGTGGTTGGGGAGAGTGAATGGAGCAAATGATAACAATGAGAGATGGGAAGGTGGTTGAAGTGGGTTGAAGTGGAGCAAAAATGTCTTGTATACGTTAAAAACCTGTTATTCTTACCTTTGTGTATATAATGTATTGTATTGCCAAGTGTAGTATTTTGCCTTTATTTGGACCAGAAGTAAATAATTATTGTAAATATGAGCTGTATATGTTGTGGTCAATAAAATATCTATCTATCTATCTATCTATTATATGTCATGATATTTTGTATGGCGATTAATACAGTTACATTTTTAATTCGTATAAAACTTTTACCAATTCTTGAAAAGAAAGACTAATTTCATTATCAAGAAATAGACCTAAATAAACTTCAGGGTAAATTTACATATAAAGAAATCTGAAAAAATATTTTACCGTATATATCATATGCTGCTTCCTCCGATGCCTTAGCTGACCGTGGAGGTAGCAGCAGTAGGGGATTCAGCATTATGAAGCTTCATCTGTGGTGGATAATGTGGGAGGGTGGGCTGTGGCACCCTAGCAGTACCAGCTGAACTCGGTTGAGTCCCTTGTCAGGCTGGGAGGAACGTAGAGAGTAGAGGTCCCCTTTTTTTGTTTTGTTTCATTTGTTGATGTCGGCTACCCCCCAAAATTGGGGGAAGTGCCTTGGTATATGTATGTATGTATATATCATTGGTATACAAAGTCGATTATGATAACTTACGCCCAATTGTGTCTCTAGTCACTGGTTCTTTTTTTCCTTTCACCTCTGTTCTAAAAGTTCCAGGGAAAATGACAGCCTAGAAGTTCAGTTTTTTTTTTTTTTTCTTAGAATATCATTGAGTACTGGATGCACATTTATAATCAATATGACCCTGAGCAAAAGCATTTATTTTACAATGAAAATTGAAATTCTACTCTGATCAAACATTGATATAACCAAAATGGATCATTGCTATTGTACCAACCGTGTGTCACACGTTCGTACATACTTCATTTTGTGTATATATTGCTTGTATCTGCGCTCTTCCCTCGAACTAAAAAGAACCAGAATAAACATGTCTGCTTTTTTCCTCTGTAACAGTGTCGAATTTTAAACATGAAAATTCTTGTTGCCTTGAGCTTTTGTATATAAAGGAGAGTGTTCTATAATAAACTAACTCAGTTGCTTTCACCCTGCCTTTGAGTTCACAACCTTCTCTCGTCACCGTCACACTATTAATCGCTCCATGGTAGTTTCAGCAGGTGAGATATTCTTGGTTCAGTCTATTGTTGTTAAAAGAAACAAAACTCTATAAGGTAGGTTTAAATTCCTGCTATGAAATAAAAGTTTATTAGAAAAACATGGAAATGAAATTCTACTCTGATCAAACATTGTCATATCCAAAACGGATCATCGCTATTAACCCTTTTACCCCCAGGCTCTTTGGAAATTTCCAACCCTTAACCCCCAAGGGGTTATTTTTTCCCAGCACAGTTTGCAGTATATATTTTTTAAATTGCTCTAAAAGCCTTACTTTTTGTCATAGAGAGGTCAGGTTGGTCTCATTCTCCAGGAAAATGCCTGAATTTTCTCAAAAAATTATCAAAAATATGAAGAAAAAAAATCTTTATTGCTTTTTTTCGCAAGGACGTACCGGTATGTCCATGAGGGTAAAGGGATGAGTTTTGTGAAACGTACCAGTACGTCCTTTGGGGGTAAAAGGGTTAATCCTTTGGGGGTAAAAGGGTTAATCCTTTGGGGGTAAAAGGGTTAATCCTTTGGGGGTAAAAGGGTTAATCGCTCCATAGTAGTTTCAGTAGGTGAGATATTCTTGGTTCAGTCTATTGTTGTTAAAAGAAACAAAACATTCATTCATTCATGTAGATTGTCATGCATATACCGTGTCATGCTATATGCATGGCAATCTACATGAATGAATGAATGTTTTGTTTCTTTTAACAACAATAGACTGAACCAAGAATATCTCACCTACTGAAACTACCATGGAGCGATTACCCCTTTTACCCCCAATGGACGTACTGGTACGTTACAAAAAAACTCATCCCTTTACCCCCATGGACGTACTGGTACGTCCTTCCAAAAAACTGTTACTTATACTTTTCCATATTTTTTATAACATTTTGAGAAACTTCAGGCATTTTCCAAAAGAATGAGACCAACTTGACCTCTCTATGACGAAAATTGAGGCTGTTAGAGCAATTTAAATAATATATATTGCAAAATGTGCTTGAAAAAAAAAACCCTGGATGTTAAGGGTTGGAAAGTTCCAATTAGCCTAGGGGTGAAAGGGTTAATCGCTCCATGGTAGTTTCAGTAGGTGAGATATTCTTGTTTCAGTCTATTGTTGTTAAAAGAAACAAAGCTCTATAAGGTAGCAATAAATTCCTGCTATGAAATAAAAGTTTATTAGAAAAACATGGAAATGAAATTCTACTCTGATCAAACATTGTCATATCCAAAACGGATCATCGCCATTAACCCTTTTACCCCCAGGCTCTTTGGAAATTTCCAACCCTTAACCACCAAAGGGTTATTTTTTCCCCAGCACATTTTGCAGTATATATTTTTTAAATTGCTCTAAAAGCCTTACTTTTTGTCATAGAGAGGTCAGGTTGGTCTCATTCTCTTGGAAAATGCCTGAATTTTTTCAAAAAATTATCAAAAATATGAAAAAAAAAAAAAATCTTCATTGCTTTTTTTCGCAAGGACGTACCGGTATGTCCATGAGGGTAAAGGGATGAGTTTTGTGAAACGTACCAGTACGTCCTTTGGGGGTAAAATGGTTAATCGCTCCATAGTAGTTTCAGTAGGTGAAATATTCTTGGTTCAGTCTATTGTTGTTAAAAGAAACAAAACATTCATTCATTCATGTTTCATGTAGATTGCCATGCATATAGCATGACACGGTATATGCATGGCAATCTACATGAATGAATGAATGTTTTGTTTCTTTTAACAACAATAGACTGAACCAAGAATATCTCACCTACTGAAACTACCATGGAGCGATTACCCCTTTTACCCCCAATGGACGTACTGGTACGTTACAAAAAAACTCATCCCTTTACCCCCATGGACGTACTGGTACGTCCTTCCAAAAAACTGTTACTTATACTTTTCCATATTTTTGATAACTTTTTGAGAAACTTCAGGCATTTTCCAAAAGAATGAGACCAACCTGACCTCTTTATGACGAAAATTGAGGCTGTTAGAGCAATTTAAAAAATATGTATTGCAAAATGTGCTCGAAAAAAAAACTCTTGGGGGTTAAGGGTTGGAAAGTTCCAAATAACCTGGGGGTAAAAGGGTTAAAAGAAACAAAACTCTTTAAGGTAGCAATAAATTCCTGCTATGAAATAAAAGTTTATTAGAAAAACATGGAAATTTCTCTTACATAATTTTGTAGACACCCAGTAAAGATTAAAAGAAACAAATCCTCTGATCACAACTCGTCCCTCTGGTAGCTTTCATCTCCAACTTCGGGGTCACCGGGCGTTAGAAGATTTGGATTCAAAATGAGGTTTTTCTTTGTTGGTATCGACAGGAAAAATCTTCTCGCCTGAATAACAGATAAAGAAAGAATTTGTTAAATATAGAAAAGTTGAGGTATTAATCAAATTCAGTTAAAAATTTATCCGTGAAGGTACACTCGGGCACACTTCTATCTAGTTTCTCTTCCTCTTGTTTTGTTTCATCCCTCTCGTAGCTTTCATCTCCAACTTCGGGGTCACCTGGCGTTAGAAGATTTGGATTCAAAATGAGGTTTTTCTTTGTTGGTATCGACAGGAAAAATCTTCTCGCCTGGATAACAGATAAAGAAAGAATTTGTTAAATATAGAAAAGTTAAGGTATTAATCAAATTCAGTTAAAAATTTATCCTTGAACCCTTGCTTGAGGGTACACTCAGGCACACTTCTATCTAGTTTCTCTTCCTCTTGTTTTGTTAAAGTTTTTAAGAGTTTTTATAGGAAATATTTATTTTAATGTTGTTACTATACTTAAAATATTTTCTTTTTCTTTATTTTTTTTTCTCACTGGGCTATTTTCCCTGTTGGAGCCCCTGGGCTTATAGCATCCTGCTTTTCCAACTAGGGTTGTAGCTTAGCATTTGATAATAATAATAATAATAATTTGTTTAATATAGAAAAGTCAGAATGTGTATATCTATGAATTTGCTCAAGACTGGGATATATAAGATCAGGTTTCCTATTTGAAAACCAAACATTGGAATAAATATTGATCGTGCATTATCTTGGGCTGTCTTGGGTATGTGAGATAATGTTAATGGCGGAACTGATAAACTTTGTAGAGATTGAACGAAAGTTAATCCATTCTGACATTTTCGAGATTAATTTTCCGCATGCTGTCAACTGGTGGCCCTTATTCCTTCCAAAAGAAATTACGAGTTGATAATTTTAACTTATCGGATAAGAAGTTTTATTCATAGTATTGATCTAAGCTGGTTATATGTCAGTACATGGGCTTTTGGTCACAAGAACAGCCTGTAAATTATTTGTTTGAGGAAGAAGTCTATGTGCTAACAGAGGAAGACGAGTGGTTTTATGCATTTGAAAGGTGCCCAGGCACTGCTGTTTCGAGGGGTTCATTAATATTCATTATGCAATTACGTGCCATACAATGGGATGAAAAGTATCTTCGTATCGAAGGATTATCAGTGGCCAGGTTCTCTTTTTTCAAACATAGATTTCGTCTCAGTGCCTCATTTTGTTTAGCAAATGGGTATAGCTAGTGATTTTTAGACATCAAATTCCAGCACTGCTCTCGAGAGAACCTATAGTCCATTTCTTTTAGCGATGCAGATTTGCACCGACTCGCAGCGGTGCCCTTTTAGCTCGGAAAAGTTTCCTGATCGCTGATTGGTTAAAATGATCTCGTCCAACCAATCAGCGATCCGGAAACTTTTTCCGAGCTAAAAGGGCACTGCTGCGAGTCGGTGCAAATCTGCATCGCTAAAAGAAATTGACTATATGGTTTTTTAGACATCAAATTCCAGCACTGCTCTCGAGAGAACCTAGGTTTAACCAGACCTTTTTGACTTCAAGCTTCCCAGTGTAGACGCTATTGTCTGAATGTTTCGAGTTTAGGCGTAAACAAGCAAAACCAATGTTTGATGCAGGGTTGCCAGATTTTCTAAGGGAGAAAAGGCCAACTTCTGATCAACCGCAGCTTTAAAAGGCCAACCCCTCAGTAAAAAAAGGCCTAAAGTATAGAATAATAATAATAATAATAATAATAATAATAATAATAATAATAATAATAATAATAATAGTAAGGAAAGGGAAGTGGGGAATATGGGGAAAGGAAGAGTACCCCTGGATACAATCCAGTTTATAGCTCAAAGGCAGGTACTCGGGATGGGAAAGATTAAGGGAATAGGGAGAAAGAGAAGTACAGGAGAAGTATAAAAGAGAGGGGCAGACCCTCTTGCGATATTAGGGAATTGGTATTATTATAAAAAAAAAAGTATAACATTTAAGGCCAACCTTTTTTATGATATTGCTAAGGGCTAACCAATTTCAAAAAAGGCCAAATTTAAAGTTTTTAGCCTGAAAAAGGCCAACTTGGCAACCCTGCAACCAAACTGTCATCTCCTATGGCCAGGGTTGCCATTTGTACGATAATTATCGTACATGTACGATTATTTTGGGTCCGGTACGATGTACGATACATACCTTGGGTATATACAATGTATGTGTGTGTGTTTGATTAAACAATTATACTAAAATACCTTGAAATAAGCTATATATGTTACTCCTTAATAATCTTTTTCAAAGTGTGTACGATAATTCTGGTTTAAGAAACGATAATTTTAAGGTTCATGTATGATAATCCATTGGAAATAATCTGGTAACCCTGCTTAAGGCAGGGAGTCTCGTAATTAGCTTACCAGCAAAGACGAGCTACATTTGGATATTCTTATAAGAATAAAGCGATTGTAGATTCAGATAATAAAAATAAAAAACAATGAAAATTATTTGCAAAAAGACTACTTTCCTTGTGCGAGCATTTCCCCGAGTGGTCTATTTGTGTGACAGAGAGATAAAATGGGATACGGGATACGTAGGCGAGAGATTGGTTTCATTGTCAGGTGAGAATTACATTATAGAGACAAAAAGAAAAAAAAAAAAAAAAAAAAAAAAAAAAAAAAAAAACAGGAAGGCAGTTCATCGTAGAATCTCTGGTAAGGACAATTACTAAAATTGTCATAGTCTTTACGGTCTCCAGACCATAGGAGTATTGCTCGAAGTCCCTAGGCACTTGGATGAAGGGAAAAAATCCACGATACATTAATTCTAAAAAAAAAGAAAAAAAAATATTGTCTGAGTGCATTTGTAACAATTCAGTCCACAATTAAATAACGGCCAATGAAAACTACTTCTATCATTGCATATCCCTTTCACATATTTCTTGTTAATTGCTCAAAAAAAAAAAAAAAAAAAAAAAAAACCATGAGTGCATTTGTAATAATTCAGTCCACAATTAAAAACGGCCAATGAAAACTACTTCTATCATTGCATATCCCTTTCACATATTTCTTGTTAATTGCTCTCTCAAAAAAAAAAAAAAAAAAAAAAAAAAAAAAAAAAAAAAAAACCTTGTCTGAGTGCATTTGTAATAATTCAGTACACAATTAAAAACGGCCAATAAAAAACTACTTCTATCAATGCCTATCCCTTTCACACATTTCTTGTTAATTGCTCTCAAAAGAATATTTAATTAAGCCTACCTCTGCTCGTGGGTCTCTCTTCATTGAAGGCGTAACGCTGATTTCCAGATGTCGGAAATCATCTTCTGTGGCGGCGTCCCAACGAAATCCGAGGGAGTCATCCGGAGTAGGATGCCTAGGACATTACGACTGATTCATTTACTTGCTAAAATGCTAAGAGACTTATGGTCAGCACAAACACACGCACACACACAAACATATATATATATATATATATATATATATATATATATATATATATATATATATATGTATGTATATATATATATATATATATATATATATATATATATATATATATATGTATATATATATATATATATATATATATATATATATATATATATAAGAAACTTTTTGAAATTTAGTGAGCTTTAATGTCTTTGAATATATATATATATATATATATATATATATATATATATA
>NC_090725.1:73973651-73986151 GCF_036898095.1 Palaemon carinicauda
TGCGAGTTTGAACTTTTGAAGTTCTACTGATTCAACTACCCGATTAGGAAGATCATTCCACAACTTGGTCACAGCTGGAATATTACCTCTAGAATACTGTGTAGTATTAAGCCTCATGATGGAGAGGGCCTGACTATTAGAATTAACTGCATACCTAATATAGTATTATAAACAGGATGAAACTGTCCGGGAAGATCAAAATGTAAAGGATGGTCAGAATTATAAAAATCTTATGCAACATGCATAGTGAACTATAGTCCATTTCTTTTAGCGATGCATATTTGCACCGACTCGCAGCGGTGCCCTTTTAGCTCGGAAAAGTTTCGTGATCGCTGATTGGTTGGAATTATCTCGTCCAACCAATCAGCGATCCAGAAACTTTTCCGAGCTAAAAGGGCACCGCTGCGAGTCGGTGCAAATATGCATCGCTAAAAGAAATGGACTATAATTGAACAATGGTGCCAGAGATCAGGAATAAGAGATTTAATAGACAGTAAGTTCCTGTCCAACAAATTAAGATGAGAATCAGCAGCTGAAGACCAGACAGGAGAGCAATACTCGAAACAAGGTAAAATGAAAGAATTTAAACACTTCTTCAGAATAGATTGATATACCAAAAATATTGAAAGACTTTCTCAATTAGCCATTTTTTGTAAAAAAGACGAAGACACAAGCCTGTGTTTCTCAAAAGTAATTTTGCTGTCGAGAATCACACCTAAAATTTTAGGTCATAAAAAGTTAAAGAAACATTATCAATGCTGAGATCAGGATGTTGAGGAACCACTGTCCTTGACCTATTTACGATCATACTTTGATTTTGTTAGGATTCAGCTTCCTACCCCATAATTTGTACCATGCACTAATTTTAGCTAGATCTCTATCAAGGGATTCAGCAACCCCAGATCTAGATTCAGGAGATGGAATTGATACAAAGAGAGTAGCATCATCTGCATATGCAACAAGCTTGTTTTCTAGATCAAACCACATGTCATGTGTATATAGTTTGAAAAGTAATGGGCCAAGAACATTACCCTGAGGAACACCAGATATCACATTCCTATAATCACCATGGTGCCCATCAAGAACAACTCTTTGTAATCTATTACTTAAAAATTCAAAAATGATGCCAAGAAACGACCCACCCACTCCCAACTGTTTGAGTTTGAAAATAAGGGCCTCATGATTAACGCGGCCAAAGGCAGCACTAAAATTAAGGCCAATCATACGAACTTCCTGACCACAATCAAGGGATTTCTGTACAGCATTGGAGATTATAAGAAGGCCATCTCATGCTCCAAGGCCTTTACGAAAACCATATTGTAAAGTAATGTACAGATGATCACCTTTAGCAAACCTATTAAGACGTTTTGCCAAAAGAAGTTCAAAAACTTTAGATAATATGGGAGTTATGGAAATTGGGCGGTAATCAGTTGGACTTGAGCTACCACAAACACATTTACATAGTGGAGTAACATTACCAATTCTCCAACAAGTGCTAAAAGCTCCTCTTCTTGCTAACTTGCGCAAAATAACAGATAAATTTGGAGTTAAGAAATCAGCAGTCTTTATAAAAGACAAGGAAAAATGCCATTTGGATTTACACCTCCATAAACATCAAGATCCATCAACAGAGCTTTAATTTCACGAGATTGAAAAGCTAAACTAGTTGGTTTAGCCTCAGGAAAACAGGAATAAGAAAGTTTGAGTGTCTCAATACTCTGCTTGCTGTCAAACACATCTGCCAAAAGGGTTGCCTTTTCCTTTGGACAATGAGTGAAAGAGCCATCTGGTTTAAGTAAAGGAGGAACTGTTGCATCTACACCAAAGAGTACAGATTGAAGGGTAGTCCTCCACTTATGCTCCTGGGTTGTACCAGAAAGGGGTTCTTTTAAGGTTAAATTGTATTCTTTTTCTGCTGAAACATAAACTCTCTGCGCAAAAGCTCTAAGCTGAGTATAGTTATTCCAAGTCAAACCTGATCTGTTACCCTTCAGAAGATGATAGGCCTCCTGCTTCTCCAAATAAGCATGTCTACAATCATCATTGAATCATGGTTTGTCCTTAACTCGATACCTTAGTACATGAGAAGAGATACGCCTGTTAATTATGCTGACTAGATTCTCATTCAAAGAGACTACAGGATCAACACTACTATACAATTGTGACCAATTCAAGCCTAAAAGATCATGCAAAATCCCATGCCAGTCTGCTCGAGATTTCATATAAATCTTACATGTGTAAGATACATCAGGGACAGGCTGCTCAGTATTCCCTACTAATGAAATCAAGACATGATCAGATGTCCCAACTGGAGAACCAACCTTACTTGTTATAACTCCAGAGGAGTCTATGTATACGAGGTCCAAGCAGTTACCAGACCTGTGAGTAGCTTCACTTATTTGTTCACAGCCTGATTCAGAGGCAAAGTGTAAATCTCTTAAGACATGCGATCGGTAGGACAAACAGAATTTAACCACTCCCTATGGTGAGCATTGAAATCACCAAAAAAAGACAAAAGAACCCTTTCTATCATATATATATATATATATATATATATATATATATATATATATATATATATATATATATATATATATATATATATAGGTAGTAGGTTGGCCAGGGCACCAGGCACCCGTTGAGATACTACCGCTAGAGAGTTATGGGGTCCTTTGACTGGTCAGACAGTACTACAGTGGATCCTTCTCTCTTGTTACGGTTCTTCCCCTTTGCCTACACATACACCGAATAGTCTGGCCTATTCTTTACAGATTCTCCTGTACTCTCATACACTTGACAACACTAAGATTACCAAACAATTCTTCTTCACCCAAGGGGTTAACTACTGCACTGTAATTGTTCAGTGGCTACTTTCCTCTTGGTAAGGGTAGAAGAGACTCTTTAGCTATTGTAAGCAGCTCTTCTAGGAGAAGAACACTCCCAAATCAAACTATTGTTCTCCTGTCTTGGGTAGTGCCATAGCCTCTGTACCATGGTCTTCCACTGTCTTAGGTTAGAGTTCTCTTGCTTGAGGGTACACTCAAGCACACTATTCTATCTATTTTCTCTTCCTCTGTTTTGTTAAAGTTTTTATAGTTAAATAGGAAATATTTATCTTAATGTTGTTACTGTTCTTAAAATATTTTATTTTTCCTTGTTTCATTTCCTCACTGGGCTATTTTCCCTATTGGGGCCCCTGGGCTTATAGCATCCTGCTTTTCCAACTATGGTTGTAGCTTAGCAAATAACAATAATAATAATAATAATAATAATAATAATAATATATATATATATATATATATATAATTTATATATATATATATATATATATATATATATATATATGTATATATATATATATATATATATATATGTGTGTGTGTGTGTGTGTGTGTGTGTGTGCGTGTGTGTGTGTGTGTGTGTGTGTGTGTATGAAAATTTGACTGATAGGTAGTCATGTAATGTCAATAATAATGGTAATAGCGAGTCAAATATTTCAAGAGATGATTTGGAGATCTATTATCATTATCATTATTTTTAATGTAAAATTATCTATGACAAAAATACTAATAGTAGTCCTATTAGTATTTTTTACTTTCACAATTATACATTCTCTCAACACAATCAATAATATCTAATAATAATTGTTATATCGTCATTCATATTCAAATTATTATTGTTATGATAATTTTAATTAGTATTATTGAATATGGATTTAACTCCATGACATACTCGTAAAATCTTGCGTTTTTAAAGCGGTTATATATATATATATATATATATATATATATATATATATATATATATATATATATATATATATATATATATATATATATATATATATATATATATATATATATATATATATATATATATATATATATATATATATATATATATATATATATATATATATATATATATATATACTGCACATATATAGACATACAAACTCTGAGGAAAGACTTGCTTTGATGAAACAAGAAAATAATTATATCAATAAATCATTAAATGAAACTTCAAAATGTTTTAAAGACTTAAGAATCTCTAATTGCAAGAGGCTTCAAACCTGACATTCATTAGCGTCATATAACTCTGAATTATTAGCCTTTCTACTTATGAGTTTAAGGAAAAATCATTACATAGAAAGAAAATGAATGAATGAACTCACAAGCAGGTCTTGAGAATTAATGTTTATGTTTTGTCCGTTTGCGGACTGCAAACATTTGAGAAATACTTCGCTTCCTCGGTCTAGGTTACACCCGACGGACGCTCCTACTTCAGCGGCCACTTTCCTGTGATCGGAAATGGACGCCCAGGGAGCCAGTGCTGTTCCAGACTGCATGATGACCCCGGTGAAAAGTCCTGTGAGGAGAGAAGTTTACAGTTCATTTCATACGTTACAGGGACACATAATGATAAGTAGGTCAGTATAGCTTTACTACTTTAATAAGAAAAAATACTTTCTATGGTTCGCCATTAAAACTTGAAATAAAGATAATTATGCCAGCAATATGGTAGTCCTCAAAATTGATTAATCCCTTAAACCGAAGATGTTTTTTTTTTTTTTTTTTTTTTTTTTTTTTTTTTTTTTTTTTTTTTTTTTTTTTTTAAGATCGACGCTCCTGCTGTTTAATAACATGCCATAAGTTCATCATCGAAAGGGTCGTGGTCGCCTGAGTGGGGTTTGAGTCCTGCTGAAGCTCTCTAGTTTCTTGTAGTGTCTACGACCTCACCCCCTTGTGAGCCAAGGATCAGGGGTTTGGGCAGCCTAGCTATAGGTCAGCCTGCTGAGTAATTCTCTCCACCTAGCTTAGAATATATACAGGCCCTATAAATTTAGGGTTCCTTATAACTTAAGGGGTGGTTCCAATACTATTTAAAGGGTGGCCCAGACTGCCAGACATGCCTTTCGCAAGCCCTATAAATAAATAGTAGTCATGATATCAACTCTTTGCTTGTGAAAAACATTTATATTATCAAAAGATGTCTTACAAAAATAATAACATATAAAAAGAAAGAAAAACTATTGAACAGGTGGGCCAAACTTCATATTTTATGAACTCGGAGATGTCCCTCTCGGAGTTCAAGCACAACACAACAAAACAAGCTTCTGCTAAGTTTCACAGGTAAGAATTTCTTTGATTATTTTTTTAGCAAAGTAAGTGATAAAATAGTAGTTGCAAGTAAACTTGTCATTTGAATTCGTAAATAAATTACATTCTTCCAATAGATATGATAGCTCGTGCATGGAAAAGGTGTTGGTTTTTAACTGATGCTAAAAGGTTCATCTGTTTTTAAGAGAAATTGTTGTATTTGTGCAAAGTTTACATTAAGTTTGGCTTGGAGAAGTTGAGAAATTCTGGTAACTAATCTAACGAAATCAAAGTAACCTAGGCAGGGGGTGACCCCCTGGAAGAGAATGGCAAAAAAAAAAAGGCCTTATCCTTTAGATTCTAGCAAAATGAACTAATTTTCATCCACAATTTTGCCTTTTTATAAATGATTTAGATATCTGGAGATGATTCCCAGGTTTTCAAGAATAATTCAACTAATGTGAACCTAATGTAGGAAATCATAGCTCCAAGTTGGTTGTGTTGGGCTGGTGATGGTAGCCTAACTTAGGGTTCGTTCATTACTTTGTAAGATCATTTAGATGGTGTCTAGAGTAGGCCTAGGGTTGATTTCCAGCATGATCATCATCTGAAAAGTGTAAAAACCAATTTGAACCTAATTTGGGAATTTCATAGTGCATCTAAGTTTATGCCTAGTCTACTAAAGTGTAAGTTAGCTGTGCAGTGTGGACTGTGGAGGGCTGCTGTTGAGCTAGCCAGGGGTCAAGGGTGGCAGATTAGGTTTTGTAGAGTTAAACACTAGGCTAACAAACATTTCATGAATCTTACATTACACGTATATTTCATATATTTCACCATGTACCGACAATTCCGTCATATCCGAAACCTTCAGCGTTATCAGCATGGCCACATACGAAGGGTTGTGGCAGACCGAAGCAACCCATTCCATGCCATGACAGAGGAAGAATTTCTGATGAGGTTCCGATGAAGTAAAGAATGCACACTTTCATTGATTGCAAAGACAGAGCATCGACTGCCCAATGCTCTTAGCAACAGAGGTAGGCATGAGTCGTTATCACATTGTTTTTGTGCTTATATGTCAGGTGATGAGCTATTCGTGAGTGATGTAATGCTCATTTTGGTAATAGTATAGAACACCACGCTCTCCATTTACTCCAATATAATGTAATCCTGCAGTTCTCACCTTCTTGCACAGTAATGCCTCTGCCATTCACGAGCGACCTTTATGCCTTTAAGCAGATCAGAACCCTTTACGCAGCCCCCAGACCTTGAGGAATTTGAAACGCGCTAGTTCATCACTACAAGAGGTTTTCGGAATGACGCTGCCTCTGCATATCGCGTTGGCAATAAAGTTTTGTAGAATTAGATCTACCAAATGTTGTGCCAAGCGACCATTAGATCAAACGGAACAAGAACTTATATATATATATATATATATATATATATATATATATATATATATATATATATATATATATATATATATATATGCGTAGTGGAAGCTTATATACACACACACACCCAGCTACAATAATTTGTTTCCTTATTTCCTTTCCTCGCTGAAACCCTTGGACTTTTAGCATTCTGTTCTCTCTCTCTCTCTCTCTCTCTCTCTCTCTCTCTCTCTCTCTCTCTCTCTCTCTCTCTCTCTCTCTCTCTCTATATATATATATATATATATATGTATATGTATACATATATATATATATATATATATATATATATATATATATATATATATGTGTGTATATATATATATATATATATATATATATATATATATATATATATATATACATACATATATATCTATATATGTGTATATATATATATATATATATATATATATATATATATATATATATACATATATATATATATATATGTATACATATATATATATACATATGTATATATATTTATAGGTAGTAGGTAGTAGGTTGGCCAGGGCACCCGCCACCCATTGAAATACTACCGCTAGAGAGTTATGGGGTCCTTTGACTGGCCAGAAAGTACTACATTGGATCCTTCTCTCTGGTTACGGTTCATTTTCTCTTTGCCTACACATACACCGAATAGTCTGGCCTATTCTTTACATATACTCCTCTCTCCTCATACATCTGACAACACAGAGCTTACCAAACAATTCTTTTTCACCAAAGGGGTTAACTACTGCACTGTATTTGTTTTGTAGCTACTTTCCTCTTGGTAAGGGTAGAAGAGACTCTTTAGCTTTGGTAAGCAGCTCTTCTAGGAGAGAAGGATACTCCAAAATCAAACCATTTTTCTCTAGTCTTGGGTAGTGCCATAGCCTCTGTACCATGGTCTTCCACTGTCTTGGGTTAGAGTTCTCTTGCTTGAGGGTACACTCGGGAACACTATTCTATCTAATTTCTCTTACACTTGTTTTGTTAAAGTTTTTATAGTTTGTATAAGAAACCTTTATTTTAATGTTATTACTCTTCTTAAAATATTTCATTTATCCTTGTTCCCTTTCCTCACTGGGCTATTTTCCCTGTTGGGGCCCTTGGGCTTATAGCATCCTGCTTTTGCAACTAGGGTTGTAGCTTAGCAAGTAATAATAATAATAATAATAATAATGATAATAATAATAATATATAGTATATATACATAGCAACAGCAAAAAATGCAGCCGTTCGTAGTCCACTGCAGGACAAAGACCTCAGACATGTCTTGTTTATGTCTGGGGTTTGGCAATATTCATCACCACGCTGGCTACTGCAAATTGGTGATGGTGGGAGACTGGTTTCATCACTCACAGCAAACCAACCTAGTACGGTGGGTGCAGTTAGTATAGTTTTGCTGTTCATGGCGTTAAACAAATCCTTTCACCACGTTAAGGTATCCACACACAGAAAGGAATATATATATATATATATATATATATATATATATATATATATATATATATATATATATATATATATCACCATCATCATTATCATCATTTCCTACGTCTATTGACGCAAAGGGCCTTGGTTACATTTCGCCAGTCGTCTCTATTTTGAGCTTTTAATTCAATACTTCTCCATTCATCATCTCCTACTTCGCGCTCCAGAGTCCTCAGCTATGTAGCCATGTTAGATTTGTTTAAAATTCACCCATCACAGATACATCAAGTTCCTAATTAAGAAATATATATATATATATATATATATATATATATATATATATATATGTGTGTATGTATATATATATATATATATATATATATATATATATATATATATATTTCTTAAATTATATACTTGATGTATCTGTGATGGGTGAATTTTAAAATATCTGATGTTTGCTCTTATTTTCCCATTAGTACTTGAATCGTTTGCATGCCCATATTGTTATTGATATATTATTATTGTCGCTTACTAAATGAAAACACACTTGAATAACGAGATCAATAAGATATATCAGTGAAGAGTTTTGTTGGAAGATTTGAACACCTGCTCTCTCTCTCTCTCTCTCTCTCTCTCTCTCTCTCTCTCTCTCTCTCTCTCTCTCTCTCAACAATGACCTCTGATTTTATGATGCCAGATAATCATAAATTCTCTCTCTCTCTCTCTCTCTCTCTCTCTCTCTCTCTCTCTCTCTCTCTCTCTCTCTATCCAACAATGACCACTGATATGATGCCAGATAATTATGAATTCTCTCTCTCTCTCTCTCTCTCTCTCTCTCTCTCTCTCTCTCTCTCTCTCTCTCTCTCTCTCTCTCTCTCTCTCTCTCTGCAAAAACAAGGAATCCTATGAATCTTCATGGTCATTCCAATTCCTTCATCTATTACATATTCATATCGGAATTTACGAAGAAATTGGTATTACAAAAAATAACAACCAGAAGCAAATTGTTCCATATAAGCCCATATCATAAATCTGATTTAGCGTGACGATTCTTCCAATAGATTTATTCAAGAAGTCCGGTGTGACGGTCTGAACGATCCCCCGGTCTCAGAATTCTCCTTGACATTGTATAATGGTTCTTTTCCGCCATTAGCTCGCTTCGCTCGCATGAAAATAAAACGTCAAGCTTTTATGTACTGGCAAACGGTAATGTTGAGCTGCGCACGCTAACATTACAGGAAAATAAAACATCAACCTCGTATGCACTGGCAAACGGTAATGTTCGCGCATGCGCAGATTATCGGTCCATTTACATACAGTCATTTACCTCAATTATCACACAAGAAGATAATCATCTATAGTCTGTCCTCATTTTGTAACTTATTGTGAGTGATTAAAGTTATCTTGCAAGAGGAAGGTTCAAGCCCACTAATGTTATCTCCATGATTAACAAATAGGTATTCTTAAACCATTAAGGGGTCTATTTCTGTAGTAACAGTAACGTCCAGAGGTTGCCTTAGAGAAGATTAGATCTGATAAACACTGTTGTCTAAGTTGAATAAGATCATTGCCATTAGTATTTATATAATTTTCTGATAAAGTAAGCGAGAAGGCAATCGCCTTGTCTACAGGCTACAGCTACGCAAAGTTGAAACTTGCTTATGATAAGCGGTGCTGCCTCGCTACCCATGAAACCTGACAATCTTTATTGTACATACATACATATACCAAGGCACTTCCCCCAATTTTGGGGGGTAGCCGACATCAACAAATGAAACAAAACAAAAAGGGGACCTCTACTCTCTACGTTCCTCCCAGCCTAACAAGGGACTCAACCGAGTTCAGCTGGTACTGCTAAGGTGCCACAGCCCACCCTCCCCCGTTATCCACCACAGACGAAGCTTCATAATGCTGAATCCCCTACTGCTGCTACCTCTGCGGTCATCTAAGGCACCGGAGGAAGCAGCAGGGCCTACTGGCTAAAAGAAATCTAGATCCATGAGAATATCAAACTTCTCGATGGGTATAATCAAATATGCATTAGAAAATGTGGCAACAACTCTAGTCTTTGTGTGTAAACCTTTTGCAGGTGATGGATGATTGGATGGTACAGGAATATGGGAAAATGAAAGAATAGAATTAATTAGGACAAACAAATAATTTAAGTTCTAATTCAATAATTACCTTTAGCTTTTGGTGTAAGCATCTGGTAGTGGACAGAGGCCCCACCAGCGCTCTCCCCAAAGATAGTGACCTTCTCGGGATCCCCTCCGAAGCTATGGATGTTCCTTTGAACCCACTGGAGGGCTAAAGTCTGATCTTTCAGTCCGAAGTTCCCGGGGATCACTGAGTCTTCAGTTGACAGGAATCCTTGAAATTCGTAATGTGAATTAGATGTGACATTTGCTGTTCTTCTATCATGTGAATAGGGTACAAGTATTCAGTTAACCCTTTTACCCCCAATGGATGTACTGGTACGTTACAAAAAACTCATCCCTTTACCCGCATGGACGTACTGGTACGTCCTTGCAAAAAACTGTTACTTATACTTTTCCAAATTTTTTATAACTTTTTGAGAAACTTCAGGCATTTTCCAAAAGAATGAGACCAACCTGACCTCTTTATGACGAAAATTGAGGCTGTTAGAGCAATTTAAAAAATATATATTGCAAAATGTACTCGAAAAAAAAACTCTTGGGGGTTAAGGGCTGGAAAGTTCCAAATAACCTGGGGGTAAAAGGGTTAACAAAGTATATTTGTTTTGATTATTGATACAATGATAAAAAATTCTAAGATATTCAGAGCTTCAAGGTGAGAACAATTTCTAATTCACCTGACAGACAACGACAGGGAACTATAGTCCATTTCTTTTAGCGAGTCATATTTGCATCGACTCGCAGCGGTGCCCTTTTAGCTGGGAAAAGTTTCCTGATCGCTGATTGGTTGGAATTATCTCGTCCAACCAATCAGCGATCCGGAAACTCTTCCGAGCTAAAAGGGCACCGCCGCGAGTCGGTGCAAATATGCATCTCTAAAAGAAATGGACTATAGCTGCCTATAAGTGAAAAAAAAAAAAAAAGAGATGCTGGAGTACTGATAGGAAACAAGGCTCACTTGCTATTTCAGTGAGGTGGAAGGTTCCTACTTTGCTTTTCGCTGATGAAAAGGTCCGACATAATTCGCGTAGTATGTGCTCAAGACTCTTGAAATGTTTGTTTTGTATTCTGATCTTAATATGAGAAACTTCAGGCATTTTCCAAAAGAATGAGACCAACCTGACCTCTCTCGGACAAAAATTAAGCCTGTTAGAGCAATTTAAAAAAAAATATATATAGCAAAATGTGCTCGAAATTTAACCTTATGGTGGGAGTAAAAGGGTTAATTGAGAATTCCCATCGTGGATTTTGATGCAGCATCAGATCAGGGTAAGTAGACCCGATTTTCATCATCATCATCATCTCTTCCTACGGCTATTGGCGCAAAGGAACTCGGTTAGATTTCGCCAGTTGTCTCCTCTTTCTAGAGCTTTTAGTTCAATACTTCTCCATTCATCATCTCCTACTTCGCTCTTCATAGTCCTCGGCCATGTAGGCCTAGGTCTTCCAATTCTTCTAGTGCCCAGCTGAACGTTTAGTGAACTAATCTCTCTTGGGGAGTGCGAAGAGCATGCCCATTCCATCCCTATCTACCCCTCATCATGATCTAATACACATATGGCACTCGAATAATATCTTATAGTTTCGTTTCTAATCCTGACCTGCCATTTAACTCCCAATATCCTTCAGAGGGCTTTGTTCTCAAATCTACTAAATCTATTGGAGATTGTTTCATTGACATACCATAACTCATGTTCATATAGTAACACTGATTTCACTTAACTGATATATAGTCTGATTTCTATATGTAATCTCAAGCGATTTGATTTCCGAATTATACTTAACCTAGCCATTGTCTGATTTATTGTTTTCAATCTTTCACTAAACTAATTCTAAAGACCCTGTATTGGAGATCATAGTTCCTAAATACTTGAATGATTCTACCTCATTAATCCTTTCTCCTTCTCATGATATTTCATCTTCCATTGCATAATCCGTTTGCATCATCTCTGGTTTTCTTCTATTTTTCTTAAGCCCAACTTCGTGTGATATTTCATGCATTTTGGTAAGAAAGCATAGCAAATCCTGTGGTGTTCTGCTAACAAGGACAGCATCATCACCATACTCTAGGTCTGCTAATATCCTATCACCAATCCAGTCCAATCCTTCTCCACCATCCCCAACTGTTCTACGCATTACAAATTCCATGAGGTGGATAAACAACACATTCCCTTGGAGTATTCCGCTGTTCACTGGAAATTCATTTAATAAGACTCCATTAACATTACATTTGTTACGCTTATGAAGAGACTTAATCAAATTCACATATTTAAGAGGAATTCTATAATAACGCAGGACTCTCCACAAAATTGGCCTGTGCACACTATCAAAGGTTATTCCATAGTCCACAAATGCCATCAAAAGAGGATTTTTATATTCTATGCATTGCT
>NC_090725.1:73991151-73996151 GCF_036898095.1 Palaemon carinicauda
AATCAGCATTTGAAGATGAATATGTCTATATGGATAACTGAAAAATACATTTTTTTGAGTTATGACGTTGTTGTCACAAGCGAGCGATATATTAACCCCTTTCACCCCCAAAGGACGTACCGGTAGTCTTGCAAAACACTGTTAATTACATATTTTTACATTTTTTTGATAATTTTACGAGAAACTTCAGGCATTTTCCAAAAGAATGAGACCAACCTGACCTTTCTAGGACAAAAATTAAGCTTGTTAGAGCAATTTTAAAAAAATTATTTAGCAAAATGTGCTCGAAATTTAACCTTATGGTGGGGGTAAAAGGGATATATATATATATATATATATATATATATATATAATATATATATATATATATATATATATATATATATATATATAAACCAGAATGAAAGACGTACCTTGAACCTAAGATCTCCCAAAGGGGGTTCGGCGAATGGGATGCCGTAGTAAGAGTAGAAGAGTTTGCCTTGGGTCGCCTCCTCCACTACCCCTGACACCTGTCCTCCTTCGGTCGAGATGACTGGGCCTTCATTGCTGCCTGAAGCACTGCCAAGATGAACGGCAATGACTATGCATATCCAAACGGACACAGTCATTCTGTAAGATGCAAATGAAACTGTTAGATCTACGGTGAATGTTGTCTATGGGACTAAGCGTTTAGGATATTTAGGTACTATGGTATTGTTCTTCCTAATCGGGTAGTTGAATCAGTAGAACTTCAAAAGTTCAAAGTTGGAGCAAATGCTTTTTCGTTGACCAGGCGGACATGAGTCTTTTTATAGTTTATATATGACATATCTGTTTTGACGTTGTTGCCTTTTTAGAATGATTTATTGTTAATTTGTTCTCTTCATTTATTTATTTCCTTATTTCCTTTCCTCACTAGGCTATTTTTCCCTATTGGAGCCCCTGGGCTTATAGCATCTTGCTTTTCCAACTAGGGTTGTAGCTTGGATAGTAATAATAATAATAATAATATGACATATCTGTTTTTGACGTTGTTAATAGTTTATATATGACATATCTGTTTTGACGTTGTTGCCTTCTTTAGAATGATTTATTGTTAATTTGTTCTCTTCATTTATTTATTTCCTTATTTCCTTTCCTCACTGGGCTATTTTTCCCTATTGGGGCCCCTGGGCTTATAGCACCTTGCTTTTCCAACTAGGGTTGTGGCTTGGATAGTAATAATAATAATAATAATATGACATATCTGTTTTTGACGTTGTTAATAGTTTATATATGACATATCTGTTTTGACGTTGTTACTGTTTTTAGAATGATATATTGTTAATTTATTCTCATCATTTATTTATTTCCTTATTTCCTTTCCTCACTGGGGTATTTCTCCCTATTGGAGCCCCTGGGTTTATAGCACCTTGCTTTTCCAACTAGGGTTGTAGCTTGGATAGTAATAATAATAATAATAATAATAATATGACATATCTGTTTTTGACGTTGTTAATAGTTTATATATGACATATCTGTTTTGACGTTGTTGCCTTTTTTAGAATGATTTATTGTTAATTTGTTCTCTTCATTTATTTATGTCCTTATTTCCTTTCCTCACTGGGGTATTTCTCCCTATTGGAGCCTCTGGGCTTATAGCATCTTGCTTTTCCAACTAGGGTTGTGGCTTGGATAGTAATAATAATAATAATAATAATAATATGACATATCTGTTTTTGACGTTGTTAATAGTTTATATATGACATATCTGTCTTGACGTTGTTGCCTTTTTTTAGAATGATTTATTGTTAATTTGTTCTCTTCATTTATTTATTTCCTTATTACCTCTCCTCACTGGGCTATTTTTCCCTATTGGAGCCCCTGGGCTTATAGCACCTTGCTTTTCCAACTAGGGTTGTGGCTTGGATAGTAATAATAATAATAATAATATGACATATCTGTTTTTGATGTTGTTAATAGTTTATATATGACATATCTGTTTTGACGTTGTTGCCTTTTTTAGAATGATTTATTGTTAATTTGTTCTCTTCATTTATTTATTTCCTTGTTTCCTTTCCTCACTGCGCTATTTTTCTCTATTGGAGCCCCTGGGCTTATAGCATCTTGCTTTTCCAATTAGGGTTGTGGCTTGGATAGTAATAATAATAATAATAATAATAATAATAATAATAATAATAGCGATGAGTTTGACCATAACTAGGCTTCGTGCTTTTGATGAAATATTTAAACCCCTCAGTTTTTGCGGATTCGCTTTTATATTTGCCTCATATTACGATCATTTCATTAGACCCTTTTATATTTGCCTCATATTACGAACATTTCATTAGACCCTTTTATATTTGCCTCATATTACGAACATTTCATTAGACCTATTGGGTGTGATAGTACCATTCTCAATGATGCGACAACTTTCGCTATGGAGCCACTTGCAGGGTTGCCAGGTTGGCCTTTTTCGGGCCAAAATCACCAAATTTGGCCTTTGTCGTGCTGAATACTTTAATTTGGCCTTTTTGAAATTGGTTAGCCTTAAATGCTATATTTTCGGCCTTTTTTTCTACTACTAGATTGGCCTTTTACAGCTGCAGTTGATCAGATGTTGGCCTTTTCTCATTTGGAAAACCTGGCAACCCTGGCCACTTGTGCCAATACTCCGTTTCCTCATTTCCGCGAAAGTTCCTTATGATCCAAGATCAAAAGGATAATCTATTTTCAGTATCAATATTGAATGCATTTGCTCCCGTAGACAATGCTGCTTAGGCAAGCTTCTTTCATTATATATTTATTCTTTCGACGTCTACTTTAGAAGAAAAAAATTATATATACTGTATATATATATATATATATATATATATATATATATATATATATATATATATATATATATATATATACTTATATATATATATATATATATATATATACTTATATATATATATATATATATATATACTTATATATATATATACTTATATATATATATATGTGTGTGTGTGTGTGTGTGTGTCATCATCTCCTACGTCTATTGACGCAAAGGGCCTCGGTTAGATGTCGCTAGTCATCTCTATCTTGAGCTTTTAATTCAATACTTCTCCATTCATCATCTCCTACTTCGCGCTTCATAGTTCTCAGCCATGTAGGCCTGGGTCTTCCAACTTCTCTAATGCCATGTGGAGTCCAGCTGAACGTTTGGTGAATTATCTCTCTTGGGGAGTGCGAAATGTGTGCCCAAACCATCTCCGTCTACCCCTCATCATATGGCACTCGAGTAATCTCTCTTATAGTCTTATTTCTAATCCTGTTCTGCCATTTAACTCCCAAATATTTTTGAGGGCTTTGTTCTCAAATCTACTAGTTCTATTGGAGATCGTTTCATTGTCATACCATGACTCATGTCCATACAGTAACACCGATCTCACTTAACTGATATACAGTCTGATTTTTATATGTAATTTCAGGCGATTTGATTTCCAAATTTTTCTTAACCTAACCATTGTCTAATGTGCTTTTTTCAATCTTTTGCTAAACTCTAATTCTAAACACCCTGTATTGGAGAGCATAGTTCCTAAATACTTAAATGATTCTACTTCATTAATCCTTTCTCCTTCCAATGATATTTTCATCTTCCATTGCATACTCCGTTCGCATCATCTCTGTCTTTCTTCTATTTATCTTCAGACCAACCTCCTGTGATATTTCATGCATTCTGGTAAGAAAGCATTACAAATCTTGAGGTGTTCTGCTAACTAGGACAGCATCATCACCATACTCTAGGTCTGCTAAATTCCTATCACCAATCCAGTCCAATCCTTCTCCACCATCTCTGACTGTTCTACACATTACAAAATGATTGAGGAGGATAAACAACATATTTGACAACATATTCCCCTGTAGTACTCCACTGTTCACTGGAAATTCATTTGATAAGGCTCCATTACCATTAACTTTACCCTTGCTATGCTCATGAACAGACTTAATCAAATTTACATATTCAAAAGGAATTCCATAATAATGCAGGACTCTTCGCAAAACTGGCAGGTGCACACTATCAAAGGCTTTTTCATAGTCCACAAATGCCATCAAAAGGGATTTCTATATACTACGCATTGTTCTACATGTCTCAAAATGAAAATTTGGTCAGTGCAACTTCTACCTTTTCTAAATCCTGCTTGTTCATCTCTCAGTTTTTCATCAGTCTTTCTCTCCAGTCTCTTCAGAATAAGCATACTATATATTTTCATAACAATTGATGTAAGCATTATGCCTCTGTAATTATTGCAATCAGTCAGATCTCCCTTTTTAGCTATTTTCACCAAAACTCTTAGCTCCCATTCATCAGATTTTGCCTCTTCATGCTACATTCTTCAAAATAATCTTCTGAGTAGTCTGGGAGTCACTTCATTTTTGGCCAATATCATCACGGTAGTTATTCCATCGTATCCAGGGGCTTTCCATCTCTTGAGTTTTTTTTTAGGATATCTTCGACTTCAAACATACTAAATTAATTCATGGGTACATCAAGGGCTTCATCAGCTTTAGGTATATCAATCAAATTATTTCCTTCATATCTCCTATTCATAACCTCACTAAAGTGTTCCATCTATTGCTATAACAAGACCATCTTTCTTTTTGATGGGTATATGCTTCTTCTTCTTTGCGTCAGTCGAGATTTCATTATCAATTCTATGAGCAACTCTTACACCATAGTCACTCCCTGAATTCATAGCTTTGTCAGCCTCGTCTGCTTCACTGTCTAAATATTCATTACTTCCTCGAAAACTTTCAACAATCAATTTCTTTCGTTGTCTCCTTTTTATATTATCCCAAGTATCATTTTCTATCCATGGCTTTCTCCATCATTTGATATCCATGGCTTTCTCCATCATTTGATATCCATGGCTTTCTCCATTATTTGATATCCATGGCTTTCTCCATCATTTGATATCCATGGTTTTCTCCATCATTTGATATCCATGGCTTTCGCCATCATTTGATATAAATGGCTTTCTCCATCATTT
>NC_090725.1:74001151-74026151 GCF_036898095.1 Palaemon carinicauda
TATATCTATATATATAATTATATATACTATATATATATATATATATATATTGATATGTGTATATATATCTATATAAATAATTATATATACTATATATATATAAATTCATATATATATATATATATATATTGATAAATACATATATATACAGTATATATAGTATATATATATATATATATATATGTGTGTGTGTGTGTGTGTATATAAGTAAATATATTATATGTATATATATAAGTATATATTCTATGTATATATATATCTATATATATACATATAATATATACTGTATATATATATATATATATGTATGTATATATACATATATGTATATATATATGTATATATGTATATATATATATATATATACAGTATATATAGATATATATATATATATATACATATATATACAGTATATAAGTACTGTATATATATAATATATATATATATATATAAGTGTATATATATTATCTCTCTCTCTCTCTCTCTCTCTCTCTCTATATATATATATATATATAAATATATATATATATATATATATATTTATATATATATATATATGCGGGTGCGTGTGTGCGTGTAAAGCATCACTATATAGGAGCGTTTAGTTTTTGATTGAAAGAGATAATTTTAGATGAAGCGATTTAGCTTTTAAGAAAAATCTTGATATTCGGAAAGGGACTTTTCTTACCTTAGTTCAGATTATGCCAAACTAAAAGAACTTGTAATCAATAAATAAAATAATAGAAATTGTAAATCCTCATATTATGACATTGTGATTGTGATAATAGATGAATGTATTAATAAAAGTGATCATTTTCCTTTTCCATTGGTTAAATCCCCATTTGTATGTGGTGATTTTGCCTTGAAACAATATTACAGAATATTTAGGTCACTGATCATGCCATTATGCTCAATTTGACTGAAATATCAGCGTCTTATTAATAAACCAAGTGATGGAAACTGTTGAAACAAGGATAGTGAAAAAAATGGTGAAAATTGACTGTTAACTATCAGAGATATACAAAAATAGACAATATATACTGGATCACACTACATGCAGTTGTATATTTTGTCATCAAATATATATAATAGTTTAGAAGGATATAAACGTATATGATTAAATCTGAACGACTTCTCTACAAATGCAGTTCCTAATACAAATTGAAAGTCATCCCTTATTTAAGACAAGCCAACAGACCAAATTGTATGTATTTTTTTTAGCTATCACTAACTCAAGCATAAATATTCTCGGTAAATACAAATAATTAGTATAGAAATAAAAGAATAACGTAGTATAACTTACTTAGGCATTGATTGAGACTCTACCTAGGAGTGATCTCGATCCTCGATACATTAGAAATTTCGCAGCCTCCCTTTATACTATACCTATGATCTTGGGAACCAGCAGTGGTAAGACAGTTCAATGTATCACACTTGCAACAGAAATTCGAGCAATGACAACAGCTGGGGTCTAATAAAGTCCCTCTCTTTCCTGTGCTTACTTTAGAAGCTTTGAATTTGAAATACGTAATATCTAGATTTATATTCTTTCAGTGTTTCAGTAATTTGGCTTCAGCTCCGCCCCTAAGAGAAACACTAGTCTTGCTCCCTCAACACACGAAAATCACTGCTACTACTGTATTGTATTCGTTGTTGCCATGTTAGCTTAATGTTGGTTAATATGATCTGAATACAGTGGAATACATGTTTTTGGATCAAATGCGATATGCATGGACATAGAGACATAAACTTATATACTTACTTCTCGCGGCTCACTCACTCCAGTCTGTTCGTAAAAGACGAAATGACGTTCACTACTGCCACTATGATATGTGAGAACTGCTGAGCATTCTAGGGCATCTTCTTATCTCCCACCGACGCACTCTCATCCCCTGCCTCTGCCTCCGTGCCTACCTCCGGCATCTCTCTCTCTCTCTCTCTCTCTCTCTCTCTCTCTCTCTCAATTGATAAAATAATCTATAATACCTTAATTCATTGACCTTCGATTCACACATTCATCTGCATCACTAAATAGAGATGAAGAAACCGATCAAAGGTTAAAGCATCGCTTCACTCTCTCTCTCTCTCTCTCTCTCTCTCTCTCTCTCTCAATTGATAAAATAATCTATAATACCTTAATTCATTGACCTTCGATTCATACATTCATCTGCATCACTAAATAGATGAAGAAACCGATCAAAGGTTAAAGCATCTCTCTCTCTCTCTCTCTCTCTCTCTCTCTCTCTCTCCCAATTGATAAAATAATCTATAATACCTTAATTCATTGACCTTCGATTCACACATTCATCTGCATCACTAAATAGAGATGAAAAAACCGATCAAAGGTTAAAGCATCGCTTCTCTCTCTCTCTCTCTCTCTCTCTCTCTCTCTCTCTCTCAATTGATAAAATAATCTTTAATACCTTAATTCATTGACCTTCGATTCACGCATTCATCTGCATCACTAAATAGAGATGAAGAAACCGATCAAAGGTTAAAGCATCGCTTCACTCTCTCTCTCTCTCTCTCTCTCTCTCTCTCTCTCTCTCTCAATTGATAAAATAATCTATAATACCTTAATTCATTGACCTTCGATTCATACATTCATCTGCATCACTAAATAGATGAAGAAACCGATCAAAGGTTAAAGCATCTCTCTCTCTCTCTCTCTCTCTCTCTCTCTCCCAATTGATAAAATAATCTATAATACCTTAATTCATTGACCTTCGATTCACACATTCATCTGCATCACTAAATAGAGATGAAAAAACCGATCAAAGGTTAAAGCATCGCTTCACTCTCTCTCTCTCTCTCTCTCTCTCTCTCTCTCTCTCTCAATTGATAAAATAATCTATAATACCTTAATTCATTGACCTTCGATTCACACATTCATCTGCATCACTAAATAGAGATGAAGAAACCGATCAAAGGTTAAAGCATCGCTTCTCTCTCTCTCTCTCTCTCTCTCTCTCTCTCTCAATTGATAAAATAATCTATAATACCTTAATTCATTGACCTTCGATTCACACATTCATCTGCATCACTAAATAGAGATGAAGAAACCGATCAAAGGTTAAAGTATCGCTTCACTCTCTCTCTCTCTCTCTCTCTCTCTCTCTCTCTCTCAATTGATAAAATAATCTATAATACCTTAATTCATTGACCTTCGATTCACACATTCATCTGCATCACTAAATAGAGATCCGATCAAAGGTTAAAGCATCTCTCTCTCTCTCTCTCTCTCTCTCTCTCTCTCTCAATTGATAAAATAATCTATAATACCCTAATTCATTGACCTTCGATTCACACATTCATCTGCATCACTAAATAGAGATGAAGAAACCGATCAAAGGTTAAAGCATCGCTTCACTCTCTCTCTCTCTCTCTCTCTCTCTCTCTCTTTCTCTCTCTCTCTCTCTCTCTCTCTCTCGCTCTCTCTCTCTCTCTCTCTCTCTTTCTCTCAATTGATAAAATAATCTATAATACCTTAATTCATTGACCTTCGATTCACACATTCATCTGCATCACTAAATAGAGATGAAGAAACCGATCAAAGGTTAAAGCATCGCTTCACTCTCTCTCTCTCTCTCTCTCTCTCTCTCTCTCTCTCTCTCTCAATTGATAAAATAATCTATAATACCTTAATTCATTGACCTTCGATTCACACATTCATCTGCATCACTAAATAGAGATGAAGAAACCGATCAAAGGTTAAAGCATCGCTTCACTTCTTGAAGTGTTGCCTACTGTCTCTAGTTCATTTCAGATTGCTTTGTAAACTAAAAATTGTTCCCCCGATCATCGGGGCAGATAACGACTCTTTTATGGTATACCCCTTTATTGAAGGTAAAAGCAAACTATTTTTTTCCGAACTGACGACACTGATGATAAGAAAGTAACCATGAGTTTTTATTACAATAGGAAGTAAATAGCATTATTTTGAATTACGTTTTAAATGAGAGAGAGAGAGAAGAGAGAGAGAGAGAGAGAGCGAGAGAGAGAGAGAGAGAGAGAGCGTGTCAGGGATGTAGCTTGAAGCTGAACTGAAGATATACAAAATAAAAAGATAATATAGAATCATGTTAAAATAGTCCGGTAATGACAGCATTGGGTTACTACTGATAATATAATTCGTATTTTCCCTAAATATGCCAACCTGAGTCTATTATATAGGAAAAATAACAGCAATGATAAAATACATGCATTTAAAATTTTACAACTCATGTGTAAGCAGGTGGTCGGTAGTTACTTAAGTTGGGAGCGGGAATCCAGCCCCTGCTTGGTCAGTGAGTAGTCACTTTGATTATTACTGGGGCTTTCTTGGAGGTTGGTTATGGTAGAGAAAATATGAGTTGGGACTGTAAGGATGTATACGAATTATCTCCAAAGTCGTCATATGTTCCGGTACAAATACAAGCCATTGTCCTTTATTATAGGAGGACTCATCCTTAGGTGGGAAGGTAGTTCCTTTTCCAACTGGCTGAAAAATTAATACTGGTATTCCCTGAACTCAGACTGTAAGGACACCGATCCCTTCGTCGTCCAGAAATCGACAAACTACTTATTTATTTGAATTCTCTTTTCGCCACACTGTGGTTTCCCATGTATATATATTCCGCTCTACCAGAGCTTCATTTTGACATAAGTATCATTTCATAACATGTTTCTGTTAACCCATAATTCATATATTTGGAAGTGTGAGAAAACACATATATTTTGGCGGGCACTTCAATCTGATTTGGCGCCAGCGTCATCCTACCTTTCCGTCCGCACCTTGTAATATACTCCCGTGCACATTCGAATAAAGTATCAGTTGATCTTGGTGACGCTTGTCTCACTGTCCTTACAAGACCTTGTAGGTAGTAAGAGTTCAGGTTTCTTAAACCTCGTGCACCAGTGGAATGACTATACAAGCGGGTCCACGGAGCAAACCGTGCAATAAGGAACACTGAGCAGAAAGTCTCTGTGTTGTAAAGCTGAGGCATATGTATATTTCCAACCAAGTAGCATGCGTTTTCTAATGGATTTGCTTGGTTCCCACCATATGGCATATGTAAAGCAATGGATTTGCTTTGTTACTACATACTCCCCACATAAGGAGTGTGTTGAATGATACTTCTATATTATATAGAGAACAGCTCCAGGCAGAGTGTAGCTTGCCTGCAATCAAATCTATTCCAGCTGATAGGGTTTTCTATGCTGTACCCCAAGAGAGGGGAAGATTGAATGGAAAAAAAAAAATAGTTAATTATTCTTCACTTTCAGCCCAGACTAACACGTAGCCTCCGTCCCTGATCCAATACTAATGGTCTTGTGAGAGGAGCTGAGGTAGTTATACCACCTATTACAGTCCCTAAAGAAAAAGTGTCTAGGGACGGATGAGTCAATTTCTGCTGGTAATGGACAGTAAACATTGCCTGACGTTTCCACACGCCTGCCTGTAGTACCTATACCACAGGGAGATTCTTCTTAAATAACAGGGTTGTACTAACTCCCCTGATATTGTGTACTCTAGCTCGAGCTCTTCCTGGGAAGGAAGGTGAAGGGTATGGTCAATAACCGCCCTCAATTAAGAAGAGATTGTATTTCTGGTCACCATCTTCTTTACTTTCCCTGTGTTAATGAAAAGGTATTGAAGGTGTGATCGAATTGCATATGTACATTTAAGGTAGTGCCCTCACACAACACAAAAGCAACTAATCAAGATCATTGGTTACCTCTCTGAGGCTCATGATCTGATCCGACAAAAACCTGGAATCAGGAACTTTGCTTGATACATAGAGGTTGAAGACATCATACAATTCTATTGTGTTGTGGAAGATCTAGGCTGAGGTTGGCAAAACAAGTTGGAGAGAGGAGGCAATTCTCTTAGAGTCTCTAACAGCAGAACTAGATGGTCTGGGTACCATTCTACTTGGGGCCATTTCATGGCCACTAAAGTCAGGTTGTGGTTAGGAGTGGCTCAAACCTGATTAACGACACTCCTTAGTAGGCAGAACAGTGGAAGACCATATTCGTCGAGGCCATCCCATGGGTGCTGAAACACGTCATCGAATGCTGCTGGATATGGCACAGGCAAGTAGTAAACTGGGAGCGTGGTTTAGTGAGGTCACAAATAGGTCCATCGTCGGCAAGGTCAGGATCTCGGTCACTATCTGAGGATTCAAGGACCATTCGGAACCAACCAATTGTATATATATATATATATATATATATATATATATATATATATATATATATATATATAGTATATATATATACTGTGTGTGTGTATCTGTGTATGTAGTGAGATACGCAAATACGATTGAATAGTTTATTAATGATGAACATAACCCTAAAATGCGGATTGAAATACCTTATGCATTATTCAAGGAATGTCTTTGAATATTCTAATTATCATTTCTGATGTATTATAGGACATTTATCAGATTAAAAAAAATTGAAGATTTAGAGCGAGAAAATATGATTATATGCTAGCAACCATCAATAAACACATAAAACTCCTTTGAAAATATTCCAAATTAAAACAAAAGTATTTTTCCATCCACGGACCTACCTTACGTATGCAAATTTTCCTTTTCACATTTGCATTCATCCAAATTACTGTCGCATTTGAAAAAAAAAAAGTGAAAACAGAAGCAGCCTATCACTGGAAGTGACGTGACGTTATGCCTCCAGAAAACCTTCTGAAAGGGTTTGTGCTTCAGCAGACGGGCCAAACGATGTCTGAGTCATTTGGGTATTGGGTGACTAAAGTCCATTTCTTTTAGCGAGGCAGATTTGCACCGACTCGCGGCGGTGCCCTTTTAGCTCGGAAAAGTTTCCTGATCGCTGATTGGAAACTTTTCCGAGCTAAAAGGGCACCGTTGCGAGTCCTGATCGCTGATTGGTTAGAATTATCTTGTCCAACCAATCAGCGATCCGGAAACTTTTCCGAGCTAAAAGGGCACCGCTGCGAGTCTGTGCAAATCTGCATCGCTAAAAGAAATGGACTATAGTTACGTCAGGAGACATGGCGTCCTTTCCAGTTTGTGTCGGAAGTATCTTGTCAGACTGAAAATCATCGCCATTAACATTATCACCGACGTTACTCCCCTATTTGTCGTTGTTGATAGCTTGTTACTAGTCCACTACCGAACAAAGGCCTCAGACATGTCTTTCCACTTACGTTTGTTTATGGTCTTTCTCTGCCAGTTTATACCCACGAATTTTCTTAGTTCGTTAGTCCATCGCTCTTCTCTTCCTTTCCTTGGTTCTTTTGCAATCTCCAGGGACCCATTCTGTTATGCTTAATGTCCATCTCTTACCTGTCATTCTTATTATATGCTGTGCCCTTGTCAATTTCTTTTCCTTACATGTTAGAATATCCTCTACTCTAGTTTACTCGTGTATCCATGTTGCTTTGTTTCTGTCTCTTAGTGTTAGTCCCATTATTATTCATTCCATAGCTCTTTGATTGGTAGCTAGCTTATGTCCCAAGGCTTTAGTAAGGCTCTAAGGTTCTGATGCATAAGTTAATACTGGTAGGACCATATGATTAAATACTTTTATTTCTAGAGAAAGTGCCCTTTTACTTTTCATAATCTCATTTTGTTTACCAAAGCTCTTCATCCCATGTTTATCCTTCTTTTAAATTGTCTCATGTCCCAGGGAAACACTTACTGCCTGCCATAAGTATGTATGTTTATTAACAATCTCATAGAGATTCGTTTACAACTATTATTTGTTGTGTCTCTGCCTTTTCATTGAACATTATTTTAGTTATACTCATGTTCATTTTCAGTCCTACATTTATGCCATTTCTATTCAAATCTTCTATCATTGTTAAGGTATTCCGGCATTAATGTTCATTCCTACATTTTCCTAATCTAAATTCTTGAAAACTTTTACTAGGCATGCTGTGAGTAATTTAGGAGAGATGGGATTCCCCTGTCTAACGTCTCTCTTAATCAGAATATTCTTACTATCTTTATGTAATTTTAGGATTACTGTACTTCCCATATTGATATCGTGTGTTCTAACCTAAGATTCATTTGATCCTTGTATTTGAAGGGATTTCATTACTGCTAAAGTTTTAACAGAATCAAAAGCTTTCTCATAGTCTATTAATGGTTTGTTATACTCTGTTGATTTTTTCATAATCTGGTTAATTATATGGATATGGTCAGCTGTTGAATACCCACTTCTAAAGCTTGCCTGTTCTCCTACTGTTACGTTTGGTACCGGCTCAGGAGTTTTCAATAATCTGGTTAATTATGTGGATATGGTCAGCTGTTGAATACCCACTTCTAAGGCTTGCCTGTTCTCCTACTGTTACGTTTGGTACCGGCTCAGGAGTTTTCCATAATCTGGTTAATTATGTGGATATGGTCAGCTGTTGAATACCCACTTCTAAGGCTTGCCTGTTCTCCTACTGTTACGTTTGGTACCGGCTCAGGAGTTTTCCATAATCTGGTTAATTATGTGGATATGGTCAGCTCTTGAATACCCACTTCTAAGGCTTGCCTGTTCTCCTACTGTTACGTTTGGTACCGGCTCAGGAGTTTTCCATAATCTGGTTAATTATGTGGATATGGTCAGCTTTTGAATACCCACTTCTAAGGCTTGCCTGTTCTCCCACTGTTACGTTTGGTACCGGCTCAGGAGTTTTCCATAATCTGGTTAATTATGTGGATATGGTCAGCTGTTGAATACCCACTTCTAAGGCTTGCCTGTTCTCCCACTGTTACGTTTGGTACCGGCTCAGGAGTTTTCCATAATCTGGTTAATTATGTGGATATGGTCAGCTGTTGAATACCCACTTCTAAGGCTTGCCTGTTCTCCCACTGTTACGTTTGGTACCGGCTCAGGAGTCTTCCATAATCTGGTTAATTATGTGGATATGGTCAGCTGTTGAATACCCACTTCTAAGGCTTGCCTGTTCTCCTACTGTTACGTTTGGTACCGGCTCAGGAGTCTTCCATAATCTGGTTAATTATGTGGATATGGTCAGCTGTTGAATACCCACTTCTAAGGCTTGCCTGTTCTCCTACTGTTACGTTTGGTATCGGCTCAGGAGTTTTCCATAATCTGGTTAATTATGTGGATATGGTCAGCTGTTGAATACCCACTTCTAAGGCTTGCCTGTTCTCCCACTGTTACGTTTGGTACCGGCTCAGGAGTCTTCCATAATCTGGTTAATTATGTGGATATGGTCAGCTGTTGAATACCCACTTCTAAGGCTTGCCTGTTCTCCTACTGTTACGTTTGGTACCGGCTCAGGAGTTTTCCATAATCTGGTTAATTATGTGGATATGGTCAGCTGTTGAATACCCACTTCTAAAGCTTGCCTGTTCTCCTACTGTTACGTTTGGTTCCGGCTCAGGAGTTTTATTATTTCCATTGGCAAAGTTTTTCGTATACCACTATTGCATATTATTGTATAGAAATCCTCTGCAATTTTTATCCCTCCGTCTCTTTCGTTAATAATATTTCCATTTTCACACTTTAAAGCAAACATCTGTTGGAGACTTATTCCAAGTCTTCTTTTCATCAATTTGATGCTACTTCCTTTCTGAAGTGTTTCCTCATTTTTTCAGACTGTTTTTATGAATGTCTCGGATTTTTTGTTTGTTTATTGTTTTAGGTGGTTCTGCTAATTCTATCTCATCTCTCTTGGGTTTTACACTCATTTTCAATCTTTTCTCCATTAAGTTTCTGTTCTTTTTAATAGTTTTCCTCAATCTTGTTTAGGAACTTTTCCACCTACCTCTTGTGCTAATGCCAATAATAAATACTACCAATAATAAATACTGTTTATTTCTCTTGTATTTGCTTTCATTTCATCATATAGCTAAGAATGCCTATCTTGTATTGCTAAACTAAAATCTTCAGATTTTTATCTTAATATAGGAGTGTTTATTTTCATTCTTAAGATTATTTTGCTCTTTCTATCTTAGCTCTAAACAAATCTTGCTTCTCACCATTCTATGATCGCTTGAGTTCAACTTGTTTTACACAATTACATTTTTAATTGAATTAACTTTTTCACTGAGAACAAAATCTATTTCTTTATTCGTTTCTCCATTTGAGCTTCTCAATATCCATTTTCTATATTCCTGTGTATAAAAAACGGTGTTCATGATTATAATATTGTTTCTTTTACCAAATTCTACAAGCATGTATCCTTTGTCATTTCTTGTGCCTACTCTAAATTTGCCCACAGCAGATCCTTTTCTCTTCTTTTGACCTACTTTACAAAGAAATCACCAAAAATGCAGTCATATTTATTTCAAGATATCTCCATATCTTCATAAAATGTTTCTATCTCTTCCTCTATATGCGATGTTGTTGGTGCATACGTTTGAATGATCAGTTTATACTTTTATGTTAAGGAAATAAATAATAATACCAATTCTCTAATATCGCAAGAGGGTCTGCCCCTCTCTTTTATTCTTCTCCTGCACTTCTCTTTCTCCCTATATCCTTAATCTTTCCCATCCCGAGTACCTGCCTTTGAGCTATAAAGTGGATTGTATCCAGGGGTACTCTTCCTTTCCCCATTTTCCCCACTTCCCTATCCTTATTATTATTATTATTATTATTATTATTATTATTATTATTATTATTATTATTATTATATTATACTATTGTTGAGTTTGATCATTAATCCTGCACACCTATCACTAGTGCTACAAAATTCTTTTTATGTTACTTGCAAGATTTTTATTAATAAGAAAACCCACTCCATTTCCTTTGTTCCTTTCATGTCCTCTGAAGCAAAACATATGGTCACCTTTTAACTCTATATGTCCTATAAGTGTTTTATATAAAGCAGTTTATACAAACAGCTTCGGGATAAGATAAGTCAGTGATCAGAGCCACATTTATACATAAGGAGCCAGGTCAAGAATAACCTTATAGCGCTGAATGTTTCCATAACATAAGTCGCTCCATATACTTACATATACCAAGGCACTTCCCCCAATTTTGGGGTTTAGCCGACATCAACAAATGAAACAAAAACAAAAAAGGGGACCTCTACTCTCTATTTTCCTCCCAGCATAACAAGGGACTCAACCGAGTTCAGCTGGTACTGCTAGGGTGCCACAGCCCACCCTCCCCCGTTATCCACCACAGATGAAGCTTCATATATCTACATTAAAGCTCATCAGCCGGTTGTTGAACCCTCACAAACAACGCACTACTCAGATTCATTTTTCAAATCCCGTAAGGTGGTAATGCCTTCGGTGCTCCTCAAGTTGTGCACTTTGGACATTACCTAAGGGCTCGGCCAGACCAAGCGCAGCTAGCGGCATGGTTAGCGGCAAGAGGTTATGGCGGCAAATTGAAACCTTAGGTATCTTATGTAGGTGGCCAGATAGGAGGCGCGAGGTTATGGCGGCAAATTGAAACCTTAGGTATCTTATGTAGGTGGCCAAATAGGAGGCGCGAGGCTTCCCACGCCTCCTATCTGGCCACCTACATAAGATACCTAAGGTTTCAATTTGCCGCCACAACCTCTTGCCGCTAACCTCGCCGCTAGCTGCGCTTGGTCTGGCCGGGGCCTAAGGCTCTTTGCGGCACCCCATTGGCCCTTAAAAATAGCTGCACCGAAAATTTTCGTCTTGACCTTTGCTCCCTCATCCTTTCCTTCATTTCATTCTCTGATTCCCCACATCCACCCTCCCAAGGCCTATATGGCCCAAATTCAACACATATACGGTGCATGCAAGCTCGAAAATAAAGCATTTTAAATTCTAAAACAACGCTGAATCCCTATGCAAATAGAGCTCAGTATTCCCTTCTTCGTCCACCTACATGGAGGGCTCTTGAATGAAATAATAATACCAATTCTCTAATATCGCAAGACGGTCTGCCCCTCTCTTTTATTCTTCTTCTGTACTTCTTTTTCTCCCTATTTCCTTAATCTTTCCCATCCCGAGTACCTGCCTTTGAGCTATAAAGTGGATTGTATCCAGGGGGACTCTTCCTTTCCCCATTTTCCCCTCTTCCCTATCCTTATTTATTAGTATTATTATGGAGGGCTCATATGCAGCTCTTTGAATCTCTATTTGAATACTGCAGAACTTAATAATCTTTCAAGTATTTTTCCCAATACGGGGACATGAAAATCCTTACTCCGGAATGCCTTTGCTTGTCCATCAACCCAGCACATCAGGTCTCCCTATAGTATCACTCATAATACCTTCAAGAAGTGTAACTCATTTAAACATACCCTCCTCTATAGTCAATTTCTTTTAGCGATGCAGATTTGCACCGACTCGCAGCGGTGCCCTTTTAGCTCGGAAAAGTTTCCTGATCGCTGATTGGTTAGAATTATCTCGTCCAACCAATCAGCGATCAGGATACTTTTCCGAGCTAAAAGGGCACCGCTGCGACTCGGTGCAAATCTGCATCGCTAAAAGAAATTGACTATAGTCTCCCCAAGTGATGAGACCACCTCAAAATCCCTCAAAAGCCTTCAGTGCTATTTTTTATACCTCTCAGTAGCCTATTATTGCATTGTCTTACCTTAACAAATTGACATCCTTTCAATCATCCGGCCTCCATTGCAGGCTATATATATATATATATATATATATATATATATATATATATATATATATATATATATATATATATAATACTGTATATACTATATATATATATATATATATATATATATATATATATATATATATATATATATATATATATATATATATATATATATATATATATATATATATATATATATATATATACATATATATATATATATATATATATATATATATATATATATATATATATAGTATATATACTACATATATATATATATATATATATATACATATATATATATATATATATATATATATATATATATATATATATATATATATATATATACAGTATATACTATATATATATATATATATATATATATATATATATATATATATATACATATATATATATACAAATATTAGAAATCATCTTCATTTACTTTCACTTTCATGAAACAAATCAAAGAAAACATCTCTCCGTGAATTCCAATTGTTCCTTACTAAATTGTTCCCTTTACTGGGGTGTCCATTTTCCAAAAAAAGAGGGTATGCAGCATACGTAGTCCAAGGTTACCATGGCTTTTTCCTTTGAAGATTTGGCACCACAAGAGTTCAGCCATTTGATTTATCAGAAAGTCCCTTTTCTCGACGGTAGCAGATGCTGGTACAGTGTTGCCACATATACAGATTAATCTTAATTATACAGCGGGAGGTAGGGTAGAATGCAAACTATGTGGGGCAGTTAATGAAGACCTCGCCCACTTTATTCTTAAATGTCCAGACCTCAGCGACGAAAGAAGAAAAATAGTGGAATTGCAACAGCCGTAGGAAGAAGAAAAGAAGAAGATAATAGGAAACGTGCTGTTCAAGAAAGAAGGAATAGAGAAAAGAAAAGAATATATCTATCAAATGTGGAAAAAAAGAGAGAAGAAAATAAAAGAATTAGAATAAAGAAAACCAAAGGAGGTGCCGATGGAAAGGCAAATCCCTCCGCCCAACAACAAGAACAAGAACAGGTTTTTCAGCATGATTAAGATTTTTAGGTTTTTCTTATAAAAAAAAGCAAAATGTACAGATTTTTAGGAGACAATACATTTCCCTTAAAAAAAATCCAAATTTCAATTCTTTTGACATTAATAAACAGGAAATCTCCTTTTTTCTTTTTCTTCTTCCTTTCAGCCAATTATTACTCTAAATTACGTGTTATTTCTAGTAACATACCCTAAAATATAACCTACCAATTCCTCAGATTTTCTATAGAGATTAATTTTACAATATACAGATTTATTCAGATTGTTTTCAGTAAATATGCAGATTTTTTTAATAAAAAATGTGGCAACACTGTGCTGGTACCAATGTATGCCTACACCTGGTTGTACCATAATGAGGAAACTGGCATAATAATGAATACAAGACTGAATACGATTGACTTAAAAGAAAAATATAGAAACAGGAATAAAGATAACATGTTTTTTCTTTAGTTGTGCCGAGGCAGATGATATAACAGAGCATTCTTTAGTTGTGGAGAATTAAGAAAATTTGGAAGCGGTATCAAAGATTTAGGGAATTAAAAATCGCCAACCAAAGATTTTGCCCGATTTATTAGTATGCAAGCTATGCTATCTGTGTATGAGGTAATTAACCCTTTTACCCCCAGGCTATTTGGAAATTTCCAACCCTTAACCCCCAGGGGTTATTTCTTTTCAAGCACATTTTGCAGTATTTTTTTTTTTAAATTGCTCTAACAGCCTTAATATTCGTCATAGAGAGGTCAGATTGGTCTCATTCTCTTGGAAAATGCCTGAAGTTTCTCAAAAAATTATTAAAAATATGCAAAAAAAAAAAAAAATGTAAATAACAGTTTTTTGCAAGGACGTACCGGTACGTCCATGGGGGTAAAGGGATGAGTTTTGTGAAACGTACCAGTACAATACGTCCTTCTGGGGGTAAAAGGGTTAATGTCTATGAACTTTCTGCAGATTGCAGCGCTTTGCACCTAAAAATCTAGTAGTGTGCCCACAATTATAACGCTGTGGAGTGAGTGACGAGAAACCTGGAATTAGAAAAAGACATAAAAATCATGCAACTGGAGGCCATTATATCCTTATAAGATAACTATTCCGATTCATCGTCCCTATAGTCAATTTCTTTTAGCGATGCAGATTTGCACCGGCTCGCAGCGATGCCCTTTTAGCTCGGAAAAGTTTCCTGATCGCTGATTGGTTGGACGAGATAATTCTAACCAATCAGCGATCAGGAAACTTTTCCGAGCTAAAAGGGCACCGCTGCGAGTCGGTGCAAATCTGCCTGGATAAAAGAAATGGACTATAGATAGTGAAAGTAAAATTAATTGATCATTGACCTTTAATGTCTCTCTTTACAAAGTAATAAACAAATACGTTCGATTGCAAAATACGAAATTTCGCTTTAAAAACATTTCGTCTTGTGAGAGCCTTTGTCTTTATGGTTTTGCTGATGTTGAGCCGACTGTCAATTCTACAATGATTACTCGTTCTTCATACAGTATATTAAATCAATCAATCATACAGTATATTAAATTCATGACATATCAAGATAACCTCGCTCCATCCATCACTCCTATTTATCATTAAACTCATGTCATATCAATATGATTTTTTTTTCTTTTTAAATCGTAATCTTAAAAAATCAGTAGAATTGCGTGATATGTACTTTAACTTTAATATCTATTAAAACGTTTGTGATGTGTTTGAGCTTTCATGTAAATTGTCTATCTGTACAGTATGTACTTTAACTTTAATATCTATTAAAACGTTTGTGATGTGTTTGAGCTTTCATGTAAATTGTCTATCTGTACAGTATGTACTTTAACTTTAATATCTATCAAAACGTTTGTGATGTGTTTGAGCTTTCATGTAAATTGTCTATCTGTACAGTATGTACTTTAACTTTAATATCTATCAAAACGTTTGTAATGTGTTTGAGCTTTCATGTAAATTGTCTATCTGTACAGTATGTACATTAACTTTAATATCTATCAAAATGTTTGTAATGTGTGTGAGCTCTCATGTAAATTGTCTATCTGTACAGTATGTACTTTAACTTTAATATTTATCACAACGTTTGTAATGTGTGTGAGCTTTCATATAAATTGTCTATCTGTACAGTATGTACTTTAACTTTAATATCTATCAAAACGTTTGTAATGTGTATGAGCTTTCGTGTAAATTGTCTATCTGTACAGTTATACTTTAACTTTAATATCTATCAAAACCTTTGTAATATGCGTGAGCTTTCATGTAAATTGTCTATCTGTACAGTATGTACTTTAACTTTAATATCTATCAAAACGTTTGTAATGTGCGTGAGCTTTCATATAAATTGTCTATCTGTACAGCATGTACTTTAACTTTAATATCTATCAAAACGTTTGTAGTATGCGTGAGCTTTCATGTAAATTGTCTATCTGTACAGTATGTACTTTAACTTTAATATCTATCAAAACGTTTGTAATGTGTGTGAGCTTTCATGTAAATCGTCTATCTGTACAGTATGTACTTTAACTTTAATATCTATCAAAACGTTTGTAATGTGTGTGAGCTTTCATGTAAATTGTCTATCTGTACAGTACGTACTTTAACTTTAATATCTATCAAAACGTTTGTAATGTGTGTGAGCTTTCGTGTAAATTGTCTATCTGTACAGTACAAAAAAAAAAAATTGACTGCTCTATGTGGGCCTACAGTAATTGCTTGTTTTCACAGTCTCTAACGACGTTGTTCTTTAACTTTGTAGTTTTCAGTTTTCTTGACTCCTTTAACTTTGTAGTTTTCAGTTTTCTTGACTCCTTTAACTTTGTAGTTTTCAGTTTTCTTGACTCCTTTAACTTTGTAGTTTTCAGTTTTCTTGACTCCTTTAACTTTGTAGTTTTCAGTTTTCTTGACTCCAATAATAAAAGCACTCCAGCGGCCAAACATTCACATGATTAAAAACAAACAATATAAGAGTTCAAGAAATAACAATCATGGCTGAACCTTAAGAATACCACAACTTGGACTGGGTACGTCAATGCTGCAGCTGTTATTACTTATCCTACTTACATAACTTAGCCATCCGCTGCTTCATTGGATAACACTGGCCCCGTGCCAACGCGAATAGCTATTGCTGGTTTGTTAATCTTTCTGTATTTTCCGTTCTTGTCGAAATAATCTCTTTTCGGTATTGCTCAAAATGACATTTGTGGTTCGTCGTTTCAGCTGTTATTGTTACGCAACTAGCCTACTCTATCTTGCAGCCTAGTTTCGCTAATTTTTTTTATAATTTTCCAATTTATTGCTATTAATCATCAACCCTATTATACTAGACTTGATATGATAATAATAATAATAATAATAATAATAATAATAATAATAATAATAATAATAATAATAATAATAATAATAATAATAATAGAGAAGTGGGGAATATGGGGGAAAGGAAGAGTACCCCTGGATACAATCCAGTTTAGAGCTCAAAGGCAGGTACTCGGGATGGGAAAGATTAAGGAAATTGGGAGAAAGAGAAGTACAGGAGAAGAATAAAAGAGAGGGGCAGACCCTCTTGCGATATTAGGGAAAATGGGGAAAAGAAGAGTACCCCTGGATACAATCCACTTTATAGTTCAAAGGCAGGTACTCGGGATGGGAAAGATTAAGGATATGGGGAGAAAGAGAAGTACAGGAGAAGAATAAAAGAGAGGAGCAGACCCTCTTGCGATATTAGGAAATTGGTATTATTATTGTAACATTTCTTAACACTAATATAATAATAATAATAATAATAAGAATAGGGAAGTGGGGAATATGGGGAAAGGAAGAGTACCCCTGGATACAATCCAGTTTATAGCTCAAAGGCAGGTACTCGGGAAGGGAAAGATTAAGGAAATAGGGAGAAAGAGAAGTACAGGAGAAGAATAAAAGAGAGGGGCAGACCCTCTTGCGATATTAGGGAATTGGTATTATTATTTTAGTCTTTTTAGACTTGATATTCTTTACCTTTCCGGCTATCGTTGGTTCTCGCATTCGGTCTTCCTATGACTACGATTATTTTTATCCAACTTCCTGGCTTAAATTATATTCCTGTCAAGTTTTTATCCTTATTGTTAAAATTCTTCATATTGCACTCTGCTTACATTGGTCAAAGTTAATTAACGGATTTTGAGCTAAGCGAAAAATCTATTTTTGGGTGAGGTAGCCATGTCGTCCTGATGGAAGTTCCTTCGAAGGTAGCTTCTTAGGTATATTTGAGTAGTCAAATATACCTAGGAAGCTACCTTTGAAGGATTGATTGATTGATTTGAAGTTTTCAGGCATCCTGACATCTGAGGTCATTGACGCCTACCTTTGAAGGAACTTCCATCACGACGACATGGCCTGAGTCCAAAAAAACTAGTTTTTCATATTCTAATTTTCTAAATCCTTGGCCAACAACAGCATAGTAACCTTAGTATTGCGTATGAATATTTTTTTCTGAAGTATTCTAAATAAAAATATTTTTTCTATTGTGAGGAAAAGTTTAGAGGGTTAACTGTTTTGAGTATACCATTGTCTAAACTATGTTTATTTGTAGAACCCAGACACGGACTGTAGATATCTCACGTGAAATTTATTTTAAAAAACGTAGTCAATGCAGGAAATTTACTTTTTTCCTAAATTACAAGTACAATATTTACGGACTGTTCTTGTGACTTTTTTTTTTCTTTTTTTTTTAAAGTGATTACTGGAAATTTCCTTGGCATAAAATATGAATGGCGTTGCAATGTAATTAATGAAACATAAAGCTTCCTTTCGTACAGAGTGTTTGAGCATATTTTCATTGTAAATAAAACAATTTTTGCCTTTGAGACTAGGCATTATTTGCCCTAGTTGACTAATATCTCATCATCATCATCCTCTCCTCCTACGCCTATTGACGCAAAAGGCCTCAATTAGATTTAGCCAGTCATCTCTAACTTGAGCTTTTAAATCAATACTCCTCCATTCACCATCTCCCACTTCACGCTTCATAGTCCTCAGTCATGTATGCCTGGATCTTCCAACTCTTCCAGTGCCTTGTGGAGCCCAGTTGGAAGCTTGGTGAACTAATCTCTCTTGGGGAGTGCGAAGAGCATGCCCAAACCATCTCCTTCTACCCCTCACCTTGATTTGATCCACATATGGCACTCAAGTAATCTCTCTTGTGGTTTCATTTCTATTACTGTTCTGCCATTTAACTCCCATTATTCTTCTAAGGGCTTTGTTCACAAATCTACAAAATCTGTTGGATATTGTTTCATTGTCATACCACAACTCATGTCCATACAGTAACTCCGACCTCACTAAACTTATATATAGCCTGATTTTTATATGTAATTATGTAATTTCAGGCGATTCGATTTCTAAATTTTACTTAATCTACTCCTTGTCTTATTTGTTTTTTTTTCAATCTTTCATTAAACTCCAATTCTAAATATCTTGTATTAGAGATCATAGTTTCTAAATAATTGAATAATTCTATCTCATTAGTCCTTCCTCCTTTCAATGATATTTCATATTCCATTGCATATTCCGTTCTCATCATCTCTATCTTTCTTCTATTCATCTTGAACCCAGTCTCATGTGATATTCCATGCATTCTGCTAAGCAAGCTTTGCAAGTCCTGTGGTGTTCTGTTAATAAGGGGAGCGTCATCAGCATACTCTAGGTCAGCTGATTTCCTATTGCCAATCCACTCCAATCCTTCTCCACCACCCCCAACTGTTCTAGCCTATGCATTACAAAATCCATAAGGAGAATAAACAACATAGATGACAACACATTCCCTTCGAGTACTCCACTGTTCACTGGAAATTCATTTAATAGGACTCCACTAATATTAACTTTACGCTTGCTATGCTCATGAACAGACTTGGTTAAATTAACATATTTAAGAGGAACCCCATAATATCGTAGGACTCTACACAACATTGGCTGATGCACACTATCAAAAAGCTTTTTCATAGTCCACAAATGCCATCATAAGTGAATCTCTATATTCTACACATTGCTGTACCACATGGCTAAAAATGAAAATTTGGTCTGTGCAATTTCTACCTTATCTAAATTCTGCTTGTTCGTCGCTCAACTTTTCTTCAATCTTTCTCTCTACTGTCTTTAGAATAAACATACTATTTTCATAACAACTGTCGTAAATGTGATGTCTCTGTAATTATTAAGATCAGTCAGATTTTTTTCGCCACTTATACTAGCATTCCTAGGCCCCCTTCATCAGATTTTGCCTCTTCACGCCACAGTCTACAAATTAATCTTGTAAATATTTAAGGAGTCACTTCATTTTCTGCCAATATCATCTCAGCAGTTATTCCATCGTATCCATGGGCTTTTCATCTCTTTAGTTTTTCAATGATATCTTCGACTTCAAACACACTGAATTCATTCATGGAGACATCAAGGTCTTCCTCAGCTTTAGGTATATCAATCAAATTGTTCCCTCCATATCTCTTATTTAAGACCTCACTGAAGTGTCCCATGCAACGTTGCTTTTCTTCATCTTTTTCCATAACAGAACCAACTCTCTTTTTGATGGGTATACGTTTCTTCCTTGTCCCAGTAGAGGTTTCATTAACAATTCTATTAGCAATTCTTACACAATAGCCACTCCCTGAATTCATAGCTTTGCCAGCCTCATCTGCTTTACTGTCTAAATATTCTCTCAAGTGATTCCTGGCTTTTCTTTTGACCTCACCATCAATACTGGAATACTTAGCACGCACTACCTTGTAATTTCCATTACTTCCTCGAAAAATTTTAACAGTCAATTTCTGTCTTTTTCTCCTTTTTATATTATCCCAAGTATCATTTGATATCCAAAGCTTTCTCTTGTAACTTCATGGGCTAAAACTTCACTACAACTGACTGATATAGGCTATGTACATAAAATCACATCATTATTTGTTAATTATCTTCTCTTCGTCTCTTAAAGTCTCTTAGACTGCAAATCGATTCCTACATTCAATTCTAAAGGTTTCTCCGTTCTCACCTTCTAGAAGCTTAGTTTTATGAAACTTAGGTATTCTATCTACATATCTACGAAAAGCCTGCACTTTGAAAGTCTTAGGTATCTGATTATATTTTAAGTTTTGATTTTAATTTTTCCATCTTTTTAGATGACGGTGATATTTTTTTAGATTAATTTTCCTAAAATAGACATGTACGTGTAATACAGGAATTTGTCTCTTAAAGTGTGTTTCATAAAAAGGCCCAAGTCATCCTTTAAAATTATGATAAGGGATGGCATGTCAATTTCGATAAAACAGATATTTTTCAACCTCGTATCTTGACTATACTTATAAGGCTAATAAGAAGTTCATTCTAAATATCTTATAGCATAGAAAAACTTTTTGTTGTTAGGCTTAGAAAGGCGCTTACAATAAGCCTCATTTTTTGACTAGGATTTAATGACTAGTAACTTGTAATTTGCTAACAGAAAATGTCATTATTATTGTTACTACAATTATTAATATCATTATTATCACCAACGTTATTATTCTTCTATAGTTTGCCAGCAGTGCACCTCTGCATAGTATGAAAAGAGATGAATATAGTTCTGAGAGTAATTTTTGTTTTAAAAGTGTAATATTTTCAGGGACATACCACCTCTCTGTTTCCAGGGACATACCACCTCTCTGTCTGTTTTCAGGGACATACCACCTCTCTCTCTGTTTTCAGGGACATACCACCTCTCTCTCTGTTTTCAGGGACATACCACCTCTCTCTCTGTTTTCAGGGACATACCACCTCTCTCTCTCTCTGTTTTCAGGGACATACCACCTCTCTCTGTTTTCAGGGACATACCACCTCTCTCTCTGTTTTCAGGGACATACCACCTCTCTCTCTGTTTTGAGGGACATACCACCTCTCTCTCTCTGTTTTCAGGGTCATACCACCTCTCTCTGTTTTCAGGGACATACCACCTCTCTCTGTTTTCAGGGACATACCACCTCTCTCTCTGTTTTCAGGGACATACCACCTCTCTCTCTGTTTTGAGGGACATACCACCTCTCTCTCTCTGTTTTCAGGGTCATACCACCTCTCTCTGTTTTCAGGGACATACCACCTCTCTCTGTTTTCAGGGACATACCACCTCTCTCTCTGTTTTGAGGGACATACCACCTCTCTCTCTCTGTTTTCAGGGACATACCACCTCTCTCTCTGTTTTCAGGGACATACCACCTCTCTCTCTGTTTTCAGGGACATACCACCTCTCTCTCTGTTTTGAGGGACATACCACCTCTCTCTCTCTGTTTTCAGGGTCATACCACCTCTCTCTGTTTTCAGGGACATACCACCTCTCTCTGTTTTCAGGGACATACCACCTCTCTCTCTGTTTTGAGGGACATACCACCTCTCTCTCTCTGTTTTCAGGGACATACCACCTCTCTCTCTGTTTTCAGGGACATACCACCTCTCTCTCTGTTTTGAGGGACATACCACCTCTCTCTCTCTGTTTTCAGGGACATACCACCTCTCTCTCTGTTTTCAGGGACATACCACCTCTCTCTCTGTTTTGAGGGACATACCACCTCTCTCTCTCTGTTTTCAGGGTCATACCACCTCTCTCTGTTTTCAGGGACATACCACCTCTCTCTCTGTTTTCAGGGACATACCACCTCTCTCTCTGTTTTGAGGGACATACCACCTCTCTCTCTCTGTTTTCAGGGTCATACCACCTCTCTCTGTTTTCAGGGACATACCACCTCTCTCTCTGTTTTCAGGGACATACCACCTCTCTCTGTTTTCAGGGACATACCACCTCTCTCTCTGTTTTGAGGGACATACCACCTCTCTCTCTCTGTTTTCAGGGTCATACCACCTCTCTCTGTTTTCAGGGACATACCACCTCTCTCTCTGTTTTCAGGGACATACCACCTCTCTCTCTGTTTTGAGGGACATACCACCTCTCTCTCTCTGTTTTCAGGGTCATACCACCTCTCTCTGTTTTCAGGGACATACCACCTCTCTCTGTTTTCAGGGACATACCACCTCTCTCTCTGTTTTGAGGGACATACCACCTCTCTCTCTCTGTTTTCAGGGACATACCACCTCTCTCTCTGTTTTCAGGGACATACCACCTCTCTCTCTGTTTTGAGGGACATACCACCTCTCTCTCTCTGTTTTCAGGGACATACCACCTCTCTCTCTGTTTTCAGGGACATACCACCTCTCTCTCTGTTTTGAGGGACATACCACCTCTCTCTCTCTGTTTTCAGGGTCATACCACCTCTCTCTGTTTTCAGGGACATACCACCTCTCTCTGTTTTCAGGGACATACCACCTCTCTCTCTGTTTTCAGGGACATACCACCTCTCTCTCTGTTTTCAGGGTCATACCACCTCTCTCTGTTTTCAGGGACATACCACCTCTCTCTCTGTTTTCAGGGACATACCACCTCTCTCTCTGTTTTGAGGGACATACCACCTCTCTCTCTCTGTTTTCAGGGTCATACCACCTCTCTCTGTTTTCAGGGACATACCACCTCTCTCTGTTTTCAGGGACATACCACCTCTCTCTCTGTTTTCAGGGACATACCACCTCTCTCTCTGTTTTGAGGGACATACCACCTCTCTCTCTCTGTTTTCAGGGTCATACCACCTCTCTCTGTTTTCAGGGACATACCACCTCTCTCTGTTTTCAGGGACATACCACCTCTCTCTCTGTTTTGAGGGACATACCACCTCTCTCTCTCTGTTTTCAGGGACATACCACCTCTCTCTCTGTTTTCAGGGACATACCACCTCTCTCTCTGTTTTCAGGGACATACCACCTCTCTCTCTGTTTTGAGGGACATACCACCTCTCTCTCTCTGTTTTCAGGGTCATACCACCTCTCTCTGTTTTCAGGGACATACCACCTCTCTCTGTTTTCAGGGACATACCACCTCTCTCTCTGTTTTGAGGGACATACCACCTCTCTCTCTCTGTTTTCAGGGACATACCACCTCTCTCTCTGTTTTCAGGGACATACCACCTCTCTCTCTGTTTTGAGGGACATACCACCTCTCTCTCTCTGTTTTCAGGGACATACCACCTCTCTCTCTGTTTTCAGGGACATACCACCTCTCTCTCTGTTTTGAGGGACATACCACCTCTCTCTCTCTGTTTTCAGGGTCATACCACCTCTCTCTGTTTTCAGGGACATACCACCTCTCTCTCTGTTTTCAGGGACATACCACCTCTCTCTCTGTTTTGAGGGACATACCACCTCTCTCTCTCTGTTTTCAGGGTCATACCACCTCTCTCTGTTTTCAGGGACATACCACCTCTCTCTCTGTTTTCAGGGACATACCACCTCTCTCTGTTTTCAGGGACATACCACCTCTCTCTCTGTTTTGAGGGACATACCACCTCTCTCTCTCTGTTTTCAGGGTCATACCACCTCTCTCTGTTTTCAGGGACATACCACCTCTCTCTCTGTTTTCAGGGACATACCACCTCTCTCTCTGTTTTGAGGGACATACCACCTCTCTCTCTCTGTTTTCAGGGTCATACCACCTCTCTCTGTTTTCAGGGACATACCACCTCTCTCTGTTTTCAGGGACATACCACCTCTCTCTCTGTTTTGAGGGACATACCACCTCTCTCTCTCTGTTTTCAGGGACATACCACCTCTCTCTCTGTTTTCAGGGACATACCACCTCTCTCTCTGTTTTGAGGGACATACCACCTCTCTCTCTCTGTTTTCAGGGACATACCACCTCTCTCTCTGTTTTCAGGGACATACCACCTCTCTCTGTTTTCAGGGACATACCACCTCTCTCTGTTTTCAGGGACATACCACCTCTCTCTGTTTTCAGGGACATACCACCTCTCTCTGTTTTCCTAAATAGCTTTATCAACTCCAACGAAAACACATTTGTAAAGGAAAACAGTCAAAACCTTTCGTCTACCTTGAAGTTTCTTTCATCGTGATTCTCTATAAATTCTCAAACATTTGGCTTTTCCTTTGAATCTTCTAAGTCCATAGGTGTGTCTGTGGGAAGGACTGATACAGATATCTTGGATGACATCCCATCCATCCATATACCAAAGGCACTTCCCCCAATTTTTGGGGGTAGCCGACATCAACAAATGAAACAAAAACAAAAAAGGGGACCCCTACTCTCTACGTTCCTCCCAGCCTAACATGGCAGGTAGATCTTGGCCTCAGGTCGAGAAGATTGCTGTGGGTGATGATCATCCAGTCATTGCCGATTATGCCAGTAATTTACATAGCCTGGTGGGATGGTAGTCCAAACTAAGGATTTTATACGTGGTTTTATTTTGATGTGAGCTATCCTGGTTTCTAAGCGTTCTGTTGTATTACAGTAATAATAATAATAATGATAATAATAATAATAATAATAATAATAATAATAATAATAATAATAATAATAATAATAATAATATGATTTTAATT
>NC_090725.1:74031151-74053651 GCF_036898095.1 Palaemon carinicauda
ACGTATTCTTCATTTACTGTTAAATCGTCACTTTTTCAATATTAAACTTACCCGATGATCATATAGCTGTCAGCTCTGCTGCCCGACAGAAAAACCTACGGGCGGAATACGCCAGCGATCGCTATACAGGTGGGGGTGTACATCAACAGCGCCATCTGTCAAGTAGGTACTCAAGTACTCAATGTCAACACAGAACCAATTTTCTCTCTGTCGTGCCACTGGCAAGACCTACTAAATACGCTGTTACTAACTGGATTTGTTTTCACAACTATTTGGTGAAGTACACTATTCCAGTTTTGAGCTTTCGCTATGCAGGGGTTTTATCTTCATTTCAAAACTTGAACTCGTTTTGGATAGATTTAATTATGGTGACAAAGAGAGTATGGACTCTCTTTCACTTTTAAATGGCCGACCCTTCCCTTAGACGGAAGTGTGTTTAGGTTTTTAGTAATTTTGCTTAACACGTTATAGATCTATATATTTTATATCTCTCCGCCTTTATTAGGCCTCTTCGATTAACTTTCCTTTTATTATAAACATATAAAAATAAATTTTTATGTTTTGTTTATATGCGACCTTTCCTGATAGTAGGCGGTCCTAACTTGGAACCGAAGTTAATCAACGTTGAGCCCGTTATATCGTATTTAACCTTTAAAGAATTTAAAACTTTTTAAATTTAATGTTTTATGAAAGAATTTCTTTGATAGTCTCGTACTGTTTTCAAAGATGAACTAACGTTTACTTTTTTAGTCTACGCAGTTGTTGACGTTCAGGACGTTCAACATGCGCTCTATCGTTACGATAGAGAGAGAGTGTATCACGGTTTCACTTTGCAGTAAGAGTAAACCGATTCTGGCGTTTCGTTCATTCTTTCTTAGCTTAAATGGTTTAAATTCTAAATTAAAGGAACTTTTTATTTGGAAAACCTTTCAGTTTTTTCCTTTAGCAAATAACATGTTTTGACGATATATAATTTTTATAGGTAGTAGGTTGGCCAGGGCACCAGCCACCCGTTGAGATACTACCGCTAGAGAGTTATGGGGTCTTTTGACTGGCCAGACAGTACTACATTGGATCCTCCTCTCTGGTTACGGTTCATTTTCCCTTTGCCTACATACACACTGAATAGTCTGGCATATTCTTTACATATTCTCCTCTATCCTCATACACCTGACAACACAGATTACCAAACAATTCTTCATCACCCAAGGGGTTACTGCACTGTAATTGTTCAGTGCCACTTTCCTCTTGGTAAGGGTAGAAGAGACTCTTTAGCTATGGTAAGCAGCTCTTCTAGGAGAAGGACACTCCAAAATCAAACCACTGTTCTCTAGTCTTGGGTAGTGCCATAGCCTCTGTACCATGGCCTTTCACTGTCTTGGGTTAGAGTTCTCTTGCTTGAGGGTACACTCGAGCACTCTCTCCTATCTTATTTCTCTTCCTCTTGTTTTGTTAAAGTTTTTATAGTTTATATAGGAGATATATATTGTTGTTACTCTTCTTAGAATATTTTATTTTCCTTTTTTCCTTTCCGCACTGAGCTATTTTCCCTGTTGGAGCCCCTGGGCTTATAGCATACTGCTTTTCCAACTAGGGTTGTAGCTTAGTAAGTAATAATAAATAATAATAATTGGGCTCTTCTCTCAGGTGCGAAATCTAGAGAGAAAGAGAGAGATAGAGACGGAGGGAGAGAGAGGAGAAAAAACGTTTCGTTCAAGCGGGTAACGTTGTTCTCGTTTTACTCTCCTCCCTAGTCGCTGTATGGGAAGAAGGTAAAACGTTTCTAGGGTTTTATTCTTGTTCCCAGGCTATGTGCGGTGAGAGATTGTAAACGTAGTTTATTTGAACTAGTGTTTAGTCTCTTTCCCAGCCACTGAATTCTTTATCTTTATATATGTTTTCTGTTGCATTATACGACTGTTTTCGCAATTACTACCTTTTAATGAAGGGTAGGATTGCGTGTTTCAGGTAGAAATCAGTAAAAGTTTCGATTTCAGTGAAATAAGTGCAAAACAGAAAATCAAAGTGATAAAGTGATATGCGCAAAGTGTTACAGTGTTGCGTCCGAGGGTTCGTCTGTTCGTGCCTGTCGTTCACCTAGTCCGGGACCTCTTGCAAGCTCCCAAGCCCAGGGGAGAAGTAATGTCGAACGACTTATGGGTTCGTCAGGCCTTGATCAACGAACAGACGTTTTTCCCTCCGTGGTTTCGGGCGTATCTACCCAAGATCGCCCCACCCACACAAAGACGAGAGAGCCCATTTACTTCTCGTCTGCGGAAGAGGTTTCTCGTAAGAAACCTTGGACCAAGGTCTCGCAGCTTATTAAGTGCAAGTCGGTCCCTTCCGCGCAAGTCCAACGGCCCAGGTGTAGCCACTGGGTCAGTTCGGACTCGCTGCAGTCTTCCGATGACTGCACACCTCCTAAGAGAGGTAAAGCGGTACCGCAACAGGCAGTAACACCGTCTGTTGCCGCACCTGCTGCTGTAGACCCTAAGTGGTCTTTGCTACAGTCTATGCAGACACAGTTAGTATCTTTTTTGCAGGAGTATCGTGCGGAGAAGGTTGACGCTGCACCCGTTAGCCTACCACGGTTGTGCGCCCAGCAGACGCTGTGGCTGCCTGCTCCCACACTCCAGCTGTGAGAGCTCCTCCACCCATGCGCAGTCGACCCTGCCAGACGCATGCTGACGTTCACAGACGCACGGAACCCTCCGTTGACATGCGTGTGCTACCACAACAACAGGAGGGTGGAGTTAAGCTGCCGTGTTTTGACACGGTGCGTCAGCCTCCGCAACCCACTGTGGTTACCGCCACTCGCCCGCAGCAGACTAGTCAGTCAGGAGTTGAGGCTTCCCCACACAGCTTTGGTTGTTGCCAGCTCACAGACTGTCAAGCAGTTACATGACGTTGCCTTCTGGGCTGCTACTAATGCACCAGTGCTGTATGTCCTCACGCACCTGTTGTGGTTGACAGTTCAGTTTTTTTGACAGTTCACAGACTGTCAAGCAGTTACATAACGTTGCCTTCTGGTCTGCTGCTAATGCACCAGTGCTGTATGTCCTCACGCACCTGTTGTGGTTGACAGTTCAGTTTTTGACAGTTCACAGACTGTCAAGCAGTTACATAACGTTGCCTTCTGGTCTGCTGCTAATGCACCAGTGAGACCCTCACTGAGATAACCTAGCTTTTCTCGGACAAGGTTCCTGTAGATGAGAAAGTGCTGTTCTCCCTCCTACTGATATTCCTTTGAGGACTCTGTCATTTGGAGAGGAGCCTTAAGCTGCTTAGCCTCCTATGGACTTTAATTAAATCATGATGATTTTTTTTAAGGATCTTCGTCCGGATCTTGTAACTGCTGCTCCTCGTTCGCCTCACGTCAGAACTTACACTAGGCCTAGCTACTTCGAAGCCGTTGTTGTTAAGCTAGTGCTCTCTCGCTCTCCTAGAGAGCGTTACGTCGGCTAGGCGACTGGTTTTTGCACCAGGAGGAGTTTTAGGGATACAGCCTTTTGATTTCCCTTCTTTTTATCTGGCTTATAGAGCGAGAGTCTGATAGGACACGAGAGAAGTTCTCAGCTTGGGAGTTCATGCCTCTGCCCAGGTAGACTTCTCAATTCTGGTAGACTCGGCCAGGCGCATAGCCAGGAGACGCTCCAGTTGTTTACAGGTCAACTTCTCAACTTTTGTCGAGCCTTTGAAGTTTTGCTGTACTTTTATGTCACACATAACAAGGCTTCCAGGGATGGTAAATGGTTCCGCTTCAGTCGCTAACCCCGTCTGTTGCCACACCTGCTCCCGTAGACCCTAATGGGCTTTGCTGCAAGACATGCAGTCCAAGCTTGTGTCCTTGATAGAGGACTTAATACGGAGAAGAACCTTCTGGCCAACAACCTTCCTACCGGTTGGTTGTGCGCCCTGTTGACGCTGAGGTATCCTACTCGCGTCTGCCAGTTGAGGTGGTTCCTCCACCGATGCGACCCAGTGTGGGTTGCCAGTCGCACGTTGACGTTAAGCGACGCTCGGAGGTGGTTGTTGACGTTCAGTGTGTCACTAGGAAGACGTTCAACAACCAGCAGAGGTGACTTGTTGTGACGCAGTGCGTCAACCTCAGCAACCCGGTAGGGTGTTGACTGCACAACCCAGACAGTCTAGACAGTTTCGGGTTGACGCTGTACTTCCTCGCGTCCCCATGGTTGTTGACAGTTCACAGACTGTGCAGCAGTACCATGATATTGCGTCCGGCTCCGTCACGCATCCACCAGTGCGACCGGATTCAGCGAGTCAGACGTTGCCCACTCCGTTGCCGTTTCCTCATCAGTTTCGGATGAGGAACCCTCTGATGAGGACGTTGCTGAACAAGACGATCAACCCCCAGCCCTGCTATCCATCCAGAAGAGGCTGAAGAAGGAACGCTGCCCTGTCAGGCTGTGGATGAGTCTGGTAAGGACACTGTCATCCGTGGTTCAATTTGTGTCACTAGGAAGACTACACCTCCGTCCTCTTCTATACCATCTAGCTTTTCACTGGAAAAAGGACAAGACGCTAGAAGCGGTCTCGATCCCGGTTTCCGGAAAGATAAAGTCTGGTCTGACTTGGTGAAAGGACTATATCAACCTTAGAAAGGGTCTTCCCCTGACTGTTCAGACTCCCAACCACGTTTTCTTCTCGGACGCATCGGACGTAGGCTGGGGTGCGACATTAGACGGTAGGGAATGCTCGGGATTATGGAACTCGAGTCAAAGGACAATGCATTTCAACAGCAAGAAGCTACTGGCAGTACGTCTGACCTGGAAAAGCTTCAGGTCTCTCCTTCAAGGCAAAGTGGTGGAGGTGAACTCGGACAACACACGGCTTTGACGTACATCTCCAAGCAAGGAGGGACCTACTCTCTGACATGGTACGAGATCGCAAGGGACCTCCTCACCTGGTCAAAAGGTCTAGACTTTTCACTAGTAACGAGGTTCATCCAAGGCAACTTGAATGTCATAGCAGATTGTCTCAGTCGGAAGGGACAAATAATTCCAACAGAATGGACCCTCCACAAGGATGTATGCAAGAGACTTTGGGCCACCTGGGGCCAGCCAACCATAGATCTCTTCGCAACCTCGATGACCAAGAGGCTCCCAATAGTTTGCTCACCTATCCCGGACCCAGCAGTAGTTCATATAGATGCCTTTCTACTAGATTGGTCACATCTAGATCTATATGCATTCCCTCCGTTCAAGATTGTCAACAAGGTACTGCAGAAGTTCGCCTCTCACGAAGGGACAAGGTTGACGCTAGTTGCTTCCCTCTGGCCCGCGAGAGAATGACTCACCGAGGTACTTCGATGGCTAGTAGACGTTCCCAGAACACTTCCCCTAAGGGTGGACCTTCTACGTCAGCCACGCGTAAAGAAGGTACACCAAGGCCTCCACGCTCTTCGTCTGACTGCCTTCAGACTATCGAAAGACTCTCGAGAGCTAGAGGCTTTTCGAAGGAGGCAACCAGAGCGTTTGCTAGAGCAAGGAGAACATCCACCCTTAGAATCTACCAATCGAAGTGGGAAATCTTCCGAAACTGGTGCAAGTCAGTATCCGTATCCTCGACTAGTACCTCTGTAACTCAAATAGCTGACTTTCTCTTATATCTGAGGAAAGAACGATCTCTTTCAGCTCCCACTATCAAGGGTTACAGAAGCATGTTGGCATCAGTCTTCCGTCACAGAGGCTTAGATCTTTCCAACAATAAAGATCTACAGGACCTCCTTAAGTCTTTTGAGACCACGAAGGAGTGTCGTTTGGTTACACCTGGTTGGAATTTAGACGTGGTACTAAGATTCCTTATGTCAGACAGGTTCGAACCGCTCCAATCAGCCTCCCTGAAAGATCTCACCTTAAAGACTCTTCTCCTGATATGCTTAACCACAGCTAAAAGAGTCAGTGAGATTCATGCCTTCAGCATGAACATCGGATTCTCATCCGAAACGGCTACATGTTCTACAACTTGGTTTTCTAGCCAAACACGAGCTGCCTTCTCGGCCTTGACCAATATCGTTCGATATTCCAAACTTATCGTATGGTTGGAAATGAACTAGAAAGAGTATTATGTCCTGTAAGAGCTCTTAAGTTCTATTTAAAAACCTTTACGAGGCCCGTCTGAAGCTTTATGGTGTTCAGTTTAGAATCCATCTTTGCCTATGTCAGAGAATGCTTTATCCTATTTTATCAGACTGTTCATACGAGAAGCTCATTCCCATCTGAATGAGGAAGACCAAGCTTTGCTGAAGGTAAGGACACACGAAGTTAGAGCTGTCGCAACTTCCGTGGCCTTTAAACAAAATAGATCTCTGCAAAGTATATTCGACGCAACCTATTGGAAAAGCAAATCAGTGTTCGCGTCTTTTATCTTAAGAATGTCCAGTCTCTTTACGAGAACTGCTACACTCTGGGACCATTCGTAGCAACGAGTGCAGTAGTGGTGAGGGCTCGACCACTACAATTCCCTAATTCCATAACCTTTTTTAATCTTTCTCTTGAAATGTTTTATTATTGTTTTTGGGTTGTCCGGAAGGCTAAGAAGCCTTTCGCATCCTACTTGATTTGGCGGGTGGTCAAAGTCATTTCTTGAGAAGCGGCTAGATTAGAGGTTTTGATGAGGACCTTTAGTATGGGTTGCAACCCTTCATACTTCAGCTCCTAGGAGTCGCTCAGCATCCTATGAGGATCGCGAGGCTCAGTAAGGAAGACGTACTTAAAAAGGCAGAGTAATTGTTCAAGTCGACTTCCTTACCAGGTACTTATTTATTTTATGTTTGTTATTTTGAATAACTGCTTAAATGAAATACGGAATACTTAGCTCATAATAATGTCAACATGTAATGCTGGTCTCTACCCACCCCCCTGGGTGTGAATCAGCTATATGATCATCGGGTAAGTTTAATATTGAAAAATGTTATTTTCATTAGTAAAATAAATTTTTGAATATACTTACCCGATGATCATAAATTAAAGGACCCACCCGTCCTCCCCAATAGAGACCCAGTGGACCGAGGAGAAAATTGGTTCTGTGTTGACATCGAGTACTTGAGTACCTACTTGACAGATGGCGCTGTTGATGTACACCCCCACCTGTATAGCGATCGCTGGCGTATTCCGCCCGTAGGTTTTTCTGTCGGGCAGCAGAGCTGACAGCTATATGATCATCGGGTAAGTATATTCAAAAATTTATTTGACTAATGAAAATAACATGTTGTAAGATTTTCTAGATAAGAAAGTCTCCAGTTTCCTCTTTGAAAGCCTTAATGTCGTCAATCATTCGAATGTTTCGTGGGAGCCTATTATATAGTCTCGGGGCCGCATATTTAAAGCCTCTGGAGGCTAAAGTAGACATATATCTAGGTTCCAACAGTTTGAAGCCATCTGTAACTAAAACTAGACTGTGACTGCAGAGGTGGGTTTATATCGTGTATCTCTGGAGTGAACGAATTGAAGAGAAAAAAAGCAATACGTGAAGGCAATCTATCTGAAAAGACTACGATTGATTGTAACAGCTTTTTTTATGGGAGAAATGTGTCCTTCATAATTCCAAGCAAATCTAGTAGCATCAGGCAGCCTTGTGATTACCTTAAAAAACGATGAATTGTGCTATATAAAGACAGTGCGTGGCCGCAAGAGATCTGTTAAACTCCTACATGTAACAATTCATGTGGCATGACAGATTTTCTAAAAAGGCTTTTTATAAGTTAAGTGAACATATCGCTGCAGAACATCCTTTGTAATATGTTCACGTTGTAGGTTTTATCGTAAGTTTCAATAGATAACTATCATTTTATCATTTGATAGTTTTATTAATCTTCACTATCACAAGAATAGTTACAGATGGCTTCAAATTATTGTAATCAAGCTTTATGTCTACCATAGGTTCTGGAGCTTTCAAATATGCAGCCCCTACACTATACAATAAACTCCCACTAGACACCCGAAAGACGGAAAATATTAAGGCTTTCAAGAGGAAACTGAAGACTTTCTTGTTTCCTAAGTGCTTCGGTAATGTGGATTAGATAATAAATAAGTAATATGTGGTGTTAAATGCAGAATGCCTTGGAATATACACAATCAAAATAATTATGAAAGGTCATGCAGGGAGTAGGGTTCCCTTGCAGTATAGGACCTGAAAAGCAGCCCTTAAGATAAATTAAGTGAAGAGCTTCGCTCGGGGCGCCTGATCTTCAGGTGAGAAAATTTGGGGTGGCGAATCTAAAGGTGATCCAGACCTAATTATATAAAACACGTTTCTACCCTAGTCTTTTATTATTGAGATGATAAATAAAATAAGGGTTATGATTGTATTGCATATTCCAATATTGAAAACATAACAAAGAGGTTTAGAATATAAAACGTTGGGCCCTTCAGTCTGTTCAAACAAGTAATTCACGACAGAAGCACCCCCTATCAATGTTTTTCTGAATTCTGGTGGAAGGAGGCTCGTGTGTTATGTACAGTATCATGACAAAAGGAGTTGTATCTTTGTTAATAGAGGTTTTCACCATTAGTGTATGGGATTCAAAAGTGTTTGTTCCAACACACATACAAACCTTTTCACTCTTTTCAGGGGATATTATTTTATCAAATGCTGAAAACTAACAAAAGACTTTTTAGCGTGGTATAACTACCCATCTCTAGTTAGGATGGGGTAGTATGGGGTAGAACTACCACCCTTTCCCACACACACACACTGGTGAAATGTCTTCACTCTCTTCCGATAACCCTTATAAACTGCCCTTTGACTTGACATTGTTTTTTTTAGGCGCCAGTTAGGTGATAACCGAGAGGCGAGGTAAATGCAACTAAACTTTATTAAACAGACATCGAGCTTAAATATTACGACTTGCGAGCAAGAACGTCACAAAAATTAAAACAACGTAAGGCATGAACTAACAAATTTATACATGTTGGTTTATTAATAGTGCAGAAAAGAGCGAGTGTTTAGACAAGATAAGCAAAACTGTTACAGTTTACAAGCGTGTGTGAAATGTGTGCTACATGGCTTCTCCCCTAAAAATGACATATGTGAAATAGGGCGCCCTGCTCTTGAGACGGGTCATCTGGCAGGAGATAGCCTATGCAGGTTTTAGGCGATCAATGGAGACTTAGTCGTCTTTGCCCCGTTTGTTAATAGAGAATGCTTTTGGCATATGACGTATTATGAGGAAAGGGCCAGTGTAACGTGTTGGCTTGCTAGTGTCGTTGGGCAGGAAAACGTGCGGTGCCAAGTGCAAATCTGTCGGTATGTGTTGCTTAGCTGGGGCTTGTAAATCTGGTGGCGTGGAGTAAATTTTCTCACAACGTGACATATGTGCTTGAGATGGTCAGAGGAGGAGGTTGCAGATGGAAAAATTTCAGTTGCCGAGTGGTCCTTAGGCCTAGGACCCAGGGAAGCTAGGTAAACCAGTTAGAGTCCTTGCAGCAGGACATCAAATCTGCTTTGAGGATACAATGAAAATGTTCAACCATTTCGTTGGCAGCAGGGTTGTAGGCGGTTGTGTGATATAGAGGGATTCCAAGGAGGTTTATTAATTATGTCCACACTTGAGAGGTGAAAGTGGTACCCCTTTCAGAAGTAAAATGCTCAGGTATACCAAATCTCACCATCCATCCTGAGAGTAAAGCAGATGTACATGAGGCGGACGTTGCAGTTTCCATGGGAATGGCTTCAGGCTAATGGACCTCCTGCTACTTCTAGTAGATCTACCAAGAGAACTCCCTCCACGACCAGATCTACTCAAACAACCACATGCGAACATTTTCAACAAGACCGTGCAGTCGCTTCGACTTGACCCGTGGTGACTATCTAGGGTCTCTTCTCTCAGAAGGGCTCTCCATGACAAGTTGCGGAGGGAATATCCGGATACTTGCGTATGTCCTTAGCCTTGGTCTACTAAGCTAAATGGAGAGTATTCTGTGGTTGGTGACATGGAAGGAATATCTCTCCACTCGATGCCATTATTCCATTAATAGTGGAGTTCCTTGTATGCTTTCAGGAGGAAAAACTCCTTTCAGTCTCGGCAGTGAAAGGCTATCGCTCAGCCTTGAGCCTTGCCTTTAAGCTGAAAGGAATAGATATTTCTTCTTCGTTGGAGCTTTCTTTACTCATATGGAGTTATGGGATCACTTGCCCCCAGTCAGAGATTAGGCCTCCTCCTTGGAACATTGTTCTTGTCTTGAGCTCCTTGAAAGGACCTCCTTATGAATCATTACGCCATGCAACTGACCGAATCTCACTTTGAAGACAGCGTCCCTGCTCGCTTTAGCCTTGGCAAAGTGAGTCGGTGAACTTCATGGCCTCTCGTATGACATCACCCATTCAAGGGGATGGGGGGAAGTGACTCTCAGCTTCATCCCTGAGTTTATTGCTAAGACTCAAAATCCGTGGGTGCTGGACCATACATTTGGGCCCTTTCAGAATGCGAGTCTTCGTTCTGTAACCAATGGCTCAGATCAGTTGTTACTATGGCCAGTGAGGAGTTTGAGGTACTATCTTAAACGTACTGCAGCAACACTCCCCAGACTAACACCTCTGTTTGTTAGTTCCGGTAGAGTAAAGAGGAGGATCACCAAGAACATGGTTACCTCCTGTATTCTCCAAGTCATCGAAAGACTCTTGGTCCTAGGTCCTCCTCAGGCTCGTCGACCTAGAGCCCATGATTGTAGGGGAATCAGTACTTCCCTGGCATTCAAGCGCAACTTTTCTGTGTCGCAAGTTCTCCAAGCGGGCATGTGAAAGAGACAGACCACCTTCACAGCCCATTACTTAAAAGACGTGACCTACAGGAGACTTGATACGATCACTATCGGTCCTGTGGTAGTTGCTCAAGAAGGGGGTTGAGATACCTTAGGCTCCTTGATGGACAAGTAGCAATTGGTTGAGGACATTGGTTACCTGGGTTAAGACTGATATGAATGAGAAGAATGTCTGGCTTTCCTTTCTTCATCTCCCCCCCACTCCTTGGAGTACAGCACCATGGGTCCCTCTGCAAACTGGCTTCAACCTCTGCAGGTAATTATCACTTCCCTTGTGTAGCCTAGTATAAAATATAGAATTGTTATACTGTACTCTGCACTTCCCCATTGCTATCTGTGAGGGAGCAATGGGATACGTCTTGTTTTTCCTAGATAAACTCGAAGAAGTTCATATAAATAATAACCTCTATTTTACTGCATTGCACATGCCACGAGTATACTCACTTTGTATATTTCAGCGAGGTGTCAAAGTTTTCTATAGATCACAGTCATAGGTAAAACTGGGTCAATGTCCATGCCAGATCAAGGACTTCCACCTACCTAAGAGTGAGTGATCCACATAAATAACAGAAAGTTTGTTGGTGTGGGAACAAATGACAAATTCGGAGATAATTTTTATTTTTCCCTAACTAATATAAACTTGGAGTTATTTATTTAAATTGGCCCACCATCACCTGTCTCCCAGAAGTCCTGCCTGCAATAAAAAGGGATGTCTCACCACTGAGAGTATATATAGAGGTGGGAGGGTGCCTCCCAGCCTACCCGCTCAAGCAGTTAGGAAGGGTTGCCACCTCGCTGAAAGAACATCCCACATAAATAATTCCAGAATTGTATTAGGGAAAAATACAAATTATCTCCTAATATGTCATGTTTGGCAGAAACCGTGGGCGTTTGACAAAATTCTGGATGGAAAACTTCCGGGCACGATATCAGGATGTCTACTATTCATATCTCCCAGTAAGAGAAAAGGTTGAGGGAGTTGTTGAATCACCTCTACTAAATTATCATTCAAAATATTATCATTTGTAGGTAAGTACAGAGAGCATATCGTATATTTTCTCTCTATATCAATTTGTACAACCGGTGCCTGTAGGGGTGTACGAATATACAAAGGTATTTGGGGAACATCTCGATGAACGTGGATGAGGCTTCCGCCATGGCCCCCTGCTTGTTGATTATATGGTGTTCTATAGCTAACATACTCTTGAGAACTAGGAGTGTTAGCATCAAGCTTACTTTCCTGTAGACATACAATTATGGGGGAATGTTCATGAATTTGGACCTCAAGTTATTCATACAGTATTTTGCCCTTAAACCCTAACAATTCCATAGCAAAATGGAGGAGAAAACTATGGATTATTTCTGGAAGACATCTTGGATGAGGTCTTCCCATTAGCAGTTTTTAATCTAACATTTTTAACTGTAGGTTTCTTCAGAGATGGTCTTGATATGTTACACGACATCAGGAGGTGGGCGTAGGCATCCATGGGTGCGCTGATGTGAAAAGCAAGGTCGTAAGGGGCTGGTTGGAGAGGTGATGAGTAAGATTTAGTGTTGAGTAGCCGTCGGTGAGCAACATTGACTAGGAGCTGATATTGTGAGAGGAAATCCGCACTGAGGATTGGCAATGTGATGTCAGCAACGAGAAACTTCCATTGATATTTGACGCTTCCAAACGATAATGCGAGGTTCTCATAACCATGGGTGGGTATCGCAGATCCTTGGCAGCTACTAGGCGGACGTCGGCAATTTAGACAGACTATGTTGTATCCTGGTGAATGGCCTTGGCAGAAGAGAATGGCAAGTACCCGTGTCTACCAAAAATTGCACGCCCATACCTGCATCATGTAAAAAGTAAAGTTGTTCACCAAACTAACAAACCTTCCGTTATTTATATATGAATATATCTTTCGGCAAAGCTGGAAGGTATCCAATCAAGACCTTCTTCCCATACTAACAAACCTTCCGTTATTTATATGGATTATCTTTCAGCGGCAGCTAGAGGTAGCATTTAGACTTTAATTGTGAGGTGGCAACCTGCCTAACCGCTTGAGTGGATAGGCTGAAGAGTACCCAGCCGCCTCTATATATACTCTCATAGCATTGAGACGTCACTTTTTCTTTTGGCTCAGTAATGATCGGACGTGTCCGCTCTCCTCCTGACTGTCTTTGGACTTTTTCAATTTTGCTTTTCCTTTTTAGGTGTGCGTGTCTTCTCTTGTGAGTGTCTTCATCATGCGAACCGGGACTGACCCGCACTCTTTGTGTCCTACTTGCTGAGGGCATCAATACGAACAGGGTTTGCCCTGCGCAGGCTCTAGGGAATGGTCTGCCTCCCAATGGGAGAAATTTGGGCGGCGTAAGAAGACAAAGCGCAACCGTTCTCCCTCAGGGGCGAGCAGAGCACGTTCTTCTTCTCACACCCCCAAATCTCTCTCAATAGCTTCTTCTCGCTCCCGTTCTTATGAGGGACTATCAGGTAGGAGTGCAGATCGATTAACCTTTTGGCAACCCTGGGGTACTGGGGATTTGTTGCTTCCCCTAGAGGTGCAACTTCTCCAGGTGCTGGCGATCCATTTTCTCTTTCAGATCTGCTGTAGGTGTGTTCATCCTTAGGGATTTCGGGACCCCCTTCGAAGGAGAAGCTGCTGTGCCGCCTTCAGCGTGATGCCAGGAATGATCCTTCTCCTGATCCGTTGACATCTCAAGCTCTGGAACTGTGCGAGGTCCATATGTCGCCTTCTGGCCCTTCCACGCATGAACGAGGTGAACGATCGCATTCACCTCTCCAACGGCCCCCTGCTGACGACGAACCCTCTCCATCCTGGGACCTCGTCGTCCCTTAGCCTTCAACCTTCTATTTCTCCTCACAGGAACCCGCAGGTTGCAGGTGTAGACCTTCCGGGGACCAGCACACCTGCCATCAGCAGCACGAAAGGACAAGCATCACCATCGCCTCGCCCTTCTGGACTCTCTTCCTTTGATCGCCGTTCGCGACGATCGGAAGATCTTATGGATTGTGGGTCATCACAATCTGAGCGCTCTTCTTCTAGAAGGCGCTCACGTTTTAGGGCCTCAAGCTCACGAGACCGCAGGTCTCAGCACTCTCCTTGGAGGCGTTTCTCTTTATGAGGAAGAGTTTTTCAATCACGAGCAAAGTCTAGACCTAGGTCCAGACGCTCGCGATCTATATCATGAGAATGGCGCTTGCAAGGACGACGCTCCCGTTCACGCTCGCGAGGTTACAGTTCACGAGAACGACATTGTCATTCATGAGGCCGACGCTCACGTTCACGAGCTAAGCATTTGCGACGTTCATGCCGTTCTCAAACGAGAACTAGACGCTCTCATTCAAAATCACGAACCGCGCGTTTGCAATTAAGGTCTAGAAGTTCCTCTTAGCCCCTCAACCAGACCTTCCAAACGACCTCGGACCGGACTTGAAGATGAGAATCACCATTCCGCTAAGAGGCATCCAGCTAAACCCCGAGTTCTAGCAAAGCGTTTGCCTATGCAACGCTTGGAAACACTTCCCGCTCTGACACGTTCTCCAATTAGAGTAGTTCTTACTCAGAGCCCTCCTCTGCCAACTTCGTCGGATGTAGGTGCTTCTCTGGGGGCAGCAGGAAGGTGTTAGACCTTCCTCTTCCTCTGTGGCTCCTAGTGCTCCTGTTGCGAGCACTTCTGCTCGTGAATTGCGTCAGTTGACATGTGAATATCGCAATTTTATGAGCAAATCGGCGATTTCCGCGAGCAATTCCCGAGCAGATGTGTTGGAATTGTGAGAAACTGCAGTACTAACACCTTCGCCTCATCTCTCTGCGTCTTGCACCTCCAGCGGAAGACTGACGCTACCCAGAATTGTTCAAGGAGCCCCATGATAGGTTCGCGAACGTTCCAAAAGTCTGGACGTTCCTTCGCGTTCGAAGGAACGTGTTCTGCCTCAGATGTTATCACCTCCGTCGACTGGAGCTCCTTCTGGAGTTCTACCCAGAAGGAGACAGTCCACAGGAATTTCAGGGTACTGTATACCTAGACTAGAGGTTCAGAGCTTCCTTCATGGGTGAACACTTTTATGACCACCCTCCTGCAGACTGAATGTGGCTCCTATACTGTCACAACCTCCAACTGTTTCAGTCAAGGCAACCCCTAGGATCACCCTGGAACCCTTGTTGGGTTCGTCAGTTGGGAGTCAGGACCCTAGAAAGAAGTCGACGGCAGACCGTGCACAGAGCACCTCCACCCCCATCGCGCGCTAAAGGCCCTATTCCTTCTGATCCTTATATGGCCAACTTACTTTTTATGCCAGTAAAGGTAAAGGAGGTCATTACTAAGAAGCAGAATAGAAGGATGAGAGGCATAACACCACCTCACGCCGATATCATCCATCCTAGGATGAGTAGGGATATAGGCTCGCCCAGGGAGATTGCAATCCATCCTTTCAACCCTCAATAAATTGAGGTAGTGCCTCCGGACCGACGTCCGGTTTCTGTACCTCCTCCAGAGGAAGAGTCTTCAGCTCCTGCTGCCAAGGATTCGTCAGGTGCCTCTAAGACCTCGTAGGTTTCCCCTCCTAAGACCGCGAAGGAATGTCCTGTGCGTTGGGAATCGAAGGACACGAAGATGAAACCTAAGAACGCTGTGGAACGGGAAGCTAGATTGGCTGAGGCACAGAGGCGTTCCCCTGTGGCGGGTCCCCCCAGTGATTCCGTTGACGACCCTGACCTACCCCAGGCTCTAGATTTGAGCTTGGAGGTAGACGACCCCTTAGACTCGGAAGATGAAAGTCTTCCAAAGGCGACCAGTCTGAACAGGAGAAACGCGAGTCAGAACATAACTTTTGGCAGGTTCTCTCCTGTATGAGGGCCATCAACACGCTGTCCATTCCTGATTCCACTATCCAGAAAGGGAAGGATATGGTTCTCGATGAGATATTCGAGACCCAGAAGCCTTCCAGATCCAGTGCATCTCTGCCCTGGTCCAAAGGTTTGACAGCCGTCTAAAGGAAAGCTATCACTAGATAGGTGGAACTTCTAGTTCCTTGAGAGCAGGTTCCTCCTCTCGGTCCCTTTCACTTCCTTTTGTTTTACAAAGAAAGTATTACGAGATCGAAGGGGAACCACATTCCACCATGATCCTCGACCCTTCGGTATAGTCCCTAACGAAGGGTGTTCTGACTCAAACCCTCTCCTCTCTGAAGGCCTCCCTCTTGGCAGTTGAGCTCCTGAATATAGTGAGAGGCGCGAAGTACACCATGCTGGCTGCTTCGTGGCTCGATCTATAGCTGAGATCCTTAGGCTTCATAGTTCGCTCCCTTAATCTTTCGAAGGAGTCGGCCAAGAAGACTATGGAGTCTTTCCTTCTTTCCTGTTGTCAGGTACCCGGACTCTTGAGTTCCTATCGCACCACATTGTCAACCTGTGGGCGAATGCCATCCTCAAGAGAAGGGATACTGTCATAGGTAGGTTCCAAAACAGGTGCTGAAAGTTGAGGTCTTTCAGTTGAGGAATCCCACCCTCGAAGGTTCATCTCTCTTCGTTCCGGAAGAGATAGAGAGGGCTGCTTAGCGATGGAGGAAATCATCCAACAATTCTCTCCTCCATAGGGCCATGACATCGCAGACCTATGGTAGACCTTCCCAGTCTTCATGGCCTCAGCAAGCACCTTCCTCTACTCACCAGTCAACTTCGCGGTCCTCTGTCCGAAGGACAGAAGGGGTCCAATTCCTTCAGAGGAAAGAAGGGAGGTGGCCTAGGTGGTCACTCACTGTAAAATGGCATTCCTCATCACCTACCACCTGTGGGAGGATGCCTACAGCGCCGCTGGCAGAGGTGGCAGCTTCACGGGGCAGATCCCTGGAAGGTCGAAGTTATCGCTCTAGGGTATCAGGTCCCGTTCATTCTATCTCTCGCTCCTCTGACTTGGAATCCAGTGCATTTAAGCTTCTATGCAAAGGGATCTGCAAAGGAGCTGGCCCTCAGGGCTGAAGTCTAGACCATGCTGCAGAAGGGAGCTCTCCAAGGGGTTGCGTACAGGTCCCCAGGTCTCTAAAATCAAATTTTTCTGGTGAAAAAGATGACTGGAGGCTGGACACCAGTCATCGATCTCTCCCCTCTGAACAAGTTTGTTCAACAGACTCAGTTCAGAATGGAGACGGCAGACACGGTCATCCAAGTGGTTCCTCCAAGGGACTTCATGTGCACTCTGGATCTGAAGGACGCATACTTCCAGATCCCAATCCATCCATCTTCAAGGAAGTATCTTGAGATTTATACACAAGGAAAAGACATACCAGTTCAAGGTTCTATGCTTCGGTCTCGCAATAGCTCCTTGGAGGAGGATCACACAAAACACCATTTCTGCTTAGATTTGGAGAGTCATTGACCATGCTCTGAATTCAGATCTTCCTCCAACACGTCAACACAGAGTGCACAATGTCGGGGGGATAGCTATGTCCCTGGCCTTCAAAAGAAACTACTCTGTGATGCAGGTTCTGCAAGCGGGCGTGTGGAAATGTCAAGTGACTTTCACTGCTCATTACCTGCAAGACTTGACCCACAGGAGACTTGATACGTTCTCTATCGGTCCTCTGGTGACTGCACAACAGCTGGGTTAGTACCTCCAGCTCCTTATTGGACAAGTAGCAGAGGTTCGAGGGCATTGGTTACCCAGTGTTAGTTTGAATGAATGAAAATGAATGTCTGGCTCTTTTCCTTTTTTCATCCTCCCCTCTCTTGGGGAAATCAACATCCTGGGTCCTCTGCACATGCTGGCCTCAACCGCTGCAGGTAAACCATTGCTCCCTTGTGTAACCTAGTATTGTTCCAATACTGTTGCGTCCCCATACCCCAGCGAGGTGTTATTGGGAATGTCTTGGTCAACTCGGTTATTTCCTACAGACTCTGAATAGCTTATACACTGACAGTCACATTGTTGATAACTCAACACTTAGCTTGTGTAGGCTGCAGACCATGCTTAGCAAGATTTAGTGAGGTGTTAGGGTCTCCTTATTTGTGCATTAGCATACACAATATGGAAACTCTGCTCCCCCGCTAACTAGCGTAATAGGTAGTTAACCCTCGCTACATTCCAATGGCTTGTCCTTTCAGCCTCACCGAAAGTAATATCCCTATAAATAGCTACAGGTTTGTATCACTAGGAGAAATACAAATTACTTCAAAATTTGTCTTTTTTTTTTTTTGTCATTCCTTAAAAATAGTACATCTAAAATCATCTACTTATTATTGTCTTTTTTTTTGTCATTCCTTAAAGATAGTACATCTAAAATCATCTACTTATTATTGTCTTTTTTTTTTTTTTGTCATTCCTTAAAAATAGTACATCTAAAATCATCTACTTATTATTGTCTTTTTTTTTTTGTCATTCCATAAAAATAGTACATCTAAAATCATCTACTTATTATTGTCTTTTTTTTTTGTCATTCCTTAAAAATAGTACATCTAAAATCATCTACTTATTATTGTCTTTTTTTTTTGTCATTCCTTAAAAATAGTACATCTAAAATCATCTACTTATTATCTATTTCTGTTTCCATGGTAAATTTTGTATCAAGAAGTGAGTTATTAAATGCTTTTATAAAACTTTACCTTTGTTTGATAGGCCAAGCAGATGATGTCTCATCAACATATCAAACCCAAAGCGCACCATTATGAAGCATCCTAGGTTTTGTATTAAAGTAATTTCTATTGTTAGGAAAGATACAAATTACTTTAAAAATTTGCAACTTTAGTTATATAACATTATGTGGTGTGTAAGCCTAATTGTCTTTTTCTGAATCACTAATTTCAGCTTTTTATAACATCCAAAAAATGCGGTGCCATTATGAGGTCCTCGGTGTTACGCAAAATGCTACCAACGAAGAGCTCAAGAAGGCATATCGGAAAATGGCCCTACAATGGCATCCAGGTGAGAAATATTAAAACAGTACAGTATATGAACCTTGTTGATTTAGTTTTTAATTTAATTAAATGGGTACTTATATTCTACTCTAAAAGGTTAAAGCGTTGTGTGGTCTCCAAAGGCTTTTCTATGAAAAGTCAGAACAGAGATTCCAATAAGAACGATATGATTACCAAAGAAATACCGTCTTCCCTGCTCTAGGGCCAGTGTATGAATCTGCAAGGCACAGACTCAATGTGAATAGTGAAGACCTCACAAGTTCAGGCTCATTTGAACTTTCCACAGCACTTCAGTAGCTGAACGTTGTCTGGTATGAGTGATGTCATGAATGGCCAGCATACCTACGTCACAACAAACCATTAATCTTTGTTCACGCGTTTGATGTCAAAATATATACAATGTATCTGTATATTGTAATCAATCACTTCAAGAACATTATTAAGATAAAGGACAGTACTTGCATTCAGGTTTTTTCTATCTTCCTTTCATGGCATAAATGTTAAATATAAGCATACTTGTTTTGTGCTGGCATTTGAGTAATTGTGTTTATTTCTTCCCCTCTAAACGTTAGTGCTAATGCGACATGCTTGAATGAATTTTTCATCAACATTATGTGAATGACTTGACCTTTCCCAGACTGGCAAGTAGTTTTGGCAGTGGTCTAGTCAAGTGCCAGGGCTGTTTGTCTTAGCTTTTGAGGATTTGTTCACCAATTTGAATTGGCAAGTTTGCTAAGGAGGTTATTTCTGGTAGCCACATTCTTCTTTACTTTCCTTACATGCTCCTTAGAAAATAGTGTTTGGTCTAACATAATCCATAGATGACATTTTCTTATTCTATGAAATGTTCAACTCCTTTTTTACCTGGTACTTCTTAAGATGGAAAACACATACCTGTGTGTCTCCCTTTTCTGTAGAAAGCTCCAACGATCCCATCATTCTATTTAATGGGATCCCAAACCTTCTCTAGCGAGAAGTGCTAAAGCTGATGGAAAAGAATTTCATCAAAGAAGTCTTATACGGATCTCCAGGTTTTTTCAACATCCTCTTCTTAGTGGAGAAACGAATGAAAGGTTGATTTGCCATAGATTTTTTCCGCTTTTAACTGGTTCATCTTGCAGACCCGGTTCAAGATGGAAACTCCATGCACAATTATTCAAGCAATTCGTTAGAACCACTTCCTATTGCCCATAGACTTGCAAGAATGTGCTTAAAAATCCCAGTCCATCCAAGATCAAGGAACAGTGATAGGCCTACCTTGACCTTTAAGTTTTCTGAGATACGAGTTGCCACTCGGGTCAAATTTTTACATTGTTACACCAGCAAGAAATTGAGGTACGTGTTCAGGGTATCGCGTCTTCTTCACAGACTGTCTTCCTTCTCTGACAAAGGCTCCATTGATCTCATTGTTCTATTCAAAGGGATTTCAGAGCTGATAGAAAAGAACTTCATCAAGGAAGTCTTAGTCTCGGATGCTCCCGCTCGTACCGCTTTTCGTTGTCCGAAACATTTTTCGTGATCTGAGTCATAAAATTCTTCGCATATCCTTTTGTGAAGTGAAAATTTCGTAAGCCGATTCTTTCGTACCTAGAGGTTTGACTGTGTATATATATATATTATTTATATATATATATATGTGTATATATATATATATATATATATATATATATATATATATACATTATATATATATATATATATATATATATATATATATATATATATATATATATATATATATATACAGTGAACCCTCGTTTATCGCGGTAGATAGGTTCCAGACGCGGCCGCGATAGGTGAAATTCCGCGAAGTAGTGACATCATATTTACCTATTTATTTAACATGTATATTCGGACTTTTAAAACCTTCCCTTGTACGTAGTACTGTTAACAAACCACCCTTTAATGTACAGAACACTTAATGCATGTACTACAGCACCCTAAACTAAAACAGGCATAAATATTAAAGGCGATTTTATATCATGCGTTTCCTAAACACCTAAAAAGCACGATAAAAATGGCAACCAATGTTTTGTTTACGTTCATCTCTGATCATAATGAAGAAACAAACTCATTTAGTGTACACATATATGTATAGGTTAGTTTTTGCATCGATTATATTGATTATACAGTATGTTGATTTTTTTTTATTACTAATGTTTTAGTTTACGTATTTTTCTTAGGACTTCCAAATGAAATTTTTTTCTTTATGACGCCGCCTGAAACGACGGCGTCATAAAGTGTACGCTCAGTAAACAACCACGCTCAGAACAAAGAAGGCATTTAACGCGCATGATGAAAGTGATAAATAATGATACAGTACAGTATTTACAGTAAAAGCATTTACAAAATATGTTACCTTACAAATATAATTTACCGTATCTATATAAAATCATACAGTACTGTACAGTACATATTGTACGTAGCAAAGCAGGAAAACAATTTACGAGAGAGAGAGAGAGAGAGAGAGAGAGAGAGAGAGAGAGAGAGAGAGAGAGAGAGAGAGAGAGAGATTGTTTTACGTACGTACAGTAAATGTAAATTTTAAACATAAAAAATCAATTTACGAGAGAGAGAGAGAGAGAGAGAGAGAGAGAGAGAGAGAGAGAGAGAGAGAGATATTGTTTTACGTACATAAATGTAAATTTTAAACAAAAAAAATATGATAGGTTACAACATGTAGACTTTTAAAACCTTCCCTTTAACTTAATGCATACAGTACGTACAGTACTAAACTATAAAACAGGCACAAATACAGTTTTAGAATGTGAGAATATTAAAGTAAAAAATAAAGATTGTTACTGTACTCACCACGAAAGAAGTTGAAGAAAAACTTGAATGATGATGGCGATGAATTTGCTGCACAGTAGAAATGATGATGATGAAGCTGATGATGTGTTCTACTGTGCAGCCAGGTAGTATTTTACGTCTCTTCAGACGGAGGTGTCTTTTCCTGGGACACCTCTTCAACTTCTTCCTGGGAAACTTCTTCAATTTCTTCCGAAGGCGTACTAGCAGGAGGAACTGGCTCTTTTTTGCGAGGCTGGAAGAACATTGTGATCGGAAGTTGTTGCCGCTGCTTCTTTTTTCGATCTAAGGGCATCTTGTAGGGAGTCATTATGTCATCAACCTTGTTGCAGAATTGCATCGAGCGAACCATATCCTCGTCCCACTCTTGCAACATTTCTTTCAACTCCTTCGCATGGTTGCAGGCCTTGGCAAGCCGTTCTAATGTTAAGCCCGTTTCTTCGACATTTTCTTGGGTCTCTTCCTGGGTTTCACTCTCTTCTTCGCTTGCCGATTTCGTCAGGTCTTCGAGGTCTGCGTCAGTTAGGGGCTGGGAATGGCAGTCCAACAACTCGTCGACGTCTTCAGTCGTCATGTCGCCAAACCCGTCACCTCCAATTATGGCAGCCAACTGCACAGATTTGCGTATTGCAGTGTTGGATTTCAGCAGGTGTAAATCCCTCGTCGTCGTAAACAATCTGGGGCCACAACTTCTTCCAGCTCGCATTCACAGTTGCAGGTTTCATCTCTTGAAGTGCCTTCTGAATATTCTGCAGGCACGTGGCTATGGTGTACTGCCGCCAGTACGCCTTCAAGTTAAAATCTTCATCCTCATCATCTTGGGCAGCATCCACACACGCAACGAGGTCCGCCAAGGTGTTCTTCGTGTAGAGGGCCTTGAACGCCCTGATAACCCCCTGGTCCATCGGTTGAATTAATGACGTGGTGTTGGGTGGCAGGAACTCAACCTGAATGCCCTCATGCGACAGGTCAGTTGCGTGTCCACCAGCGTT
>NC_090725.1:74058651-74083651 GCF_036898095.1 Palaemon carinicauda
TGAAAAGCAAATGATATGCTAAAAAATATTGATTTTTTTTTTTTTATACAGAAACAGAATTCACAAAGAAAATAGTACAGTAGTTATCAGATTATTCTTGCTTGTTTGCATCAAGAATAAAATGGAAATGCTATGAAAAGACATATTGTACCATTATATTAAGAGCAAAATATAATTTGAAGAATGAAAGCTATAGTATCCAATTATCATGTTATAAATAATTATTTTTGGAAATATATGGAATAAAAAACATAATGCTCTTTATATGTGATCTAGATTAATTTTATGTGGGCACTATTGCCCATCCAAAAATTTATGGACTTTTAGATCCTCTAGATTTTGTAGACATGAATCACAGTAAAATTTTTATTGAATAGATAAATAAAATAGTTACTTTCGATTTTTTTCAGGTTAAAAGGAGAAATTTTAATATATATTCCTTTATATGCTTAAGTTATATGGTCTGTTATGTATGTAAAAATTTTACTTTTTTTTTCAGATAAAAATCTTGAACAGTTAGAAGAGGCAAAGAAGCAATTTCAACTTGTTCAAGCAGCGTATGAAACACTGAGTGACCCTCAAGAGAGAGCATTTTATGACCGCAATAGAGACAGTTTTCTGAGAGATAGAGGTAAGCTTTCAATATACAGTACTCAATTTCGATACAATTATTTTTCGTAGCCAAGTTTTGATAATCTACAATCCAGGTTCTGAAGTTTTTTTTTTTCTACTACTATATGAAGATAAAGTCTGTTGAGAGTCATACATTAACCCTTTTACCCCCACCATAAGGTTAAATTTTGAGCACCTTTTGCGATATATATTTTTTTTAAATTGCTCTAACAGGCTTGATTTTTGTCCTAGAGAGGTCAGGTTGGTCTCATTCTTTTGGAAAATGCCTGAAGTTTTCCATTAAATTATCAAAAATACGTAAAAACATGTAATTAACAGTGTTTTGCAAGAACGTACCGGTACGTCCTTTGGGGGTGAAAGGGTTAAGGTTTTAAAGATTTAAAGCTTACGCATGAGTGGCAGAGGCAAGAGACATAACAATGTCCTAGATACTAACCATATATGCATATGATCAGCACCCAAGGTAAGATGAGGGAAGATCAGGCAATGGCTGCTAAGGATTCTAGGTGTACTAACAGGCTCTTCCTAAACTCCCATCCCAAGCTCACAAGGGCAGTGAGGGTGCAGACATTATTAGAAACTATCTTGATTGGGACACTGTCTTTTCTAATAGGCTGCCATAGCCCATGAAAATAGTAATGGAGCCCATGAGAATAGTAATAGTACTGTAGTTAGTGCTATTATTTTAATTCTGTGTTAGCCCTTGATCTTGAAAACATCAAATTAAAACCAAGCTCTTTTGTGACTTTCTTGGGTTCCACTCTCATCTCCAACCTTACAATCAGAACTAATTGATTTTTCCCTGTTACTACTACTACTACTACTACTACTACTACTACTACTACTACTACTACTACTACTACTACTACTACTACTACTACAGGATAGTTTTAACCAAGCAACTGAGCTACAGATCTGTACTCTCAGTCCTTAGAGCTAACATATTTGCAAACTAAGACAAATTTTTGATGATGTGAAAGACAAAAGGGTAGAAAATCTTGAGAGCTGATAATTAGTACTGTATGGGTAAGCTAATTATATCCATGTATCTTACCCGAGCTTAACCCTTTAACCCCCAGGCTATTTGGAATTTTCCAACCCTTAACCCCCAGGGGGTTATTTTTTTCCCAGCACATTTTGCAGTATATTTTTTTTAAATTGGTCTAACAGCCTTAATTTTTGTCATAGAGAGGTCAGGTTGGTCTCATTCTCTTGGAAAATACCTGAATTTTTCCAAAAAATTATCAAAAATATGAAAAAAAAAAAATTTTTATTGCATTTTTTTGCAAGGACGTACCGGTACATCCATGGGGGTAAAGGGATGGCTTTTGTGAAACGTACCAGTACGTCCTTTGGGGGTAAAAGGGTTAGTGTGCAATCATTTATGCTCTGTCATAAAATGGACTGGCTTAAGCATATAGGAATGGACATGAACCTGAACACATACCTTCATCACTAAAACTCATTTCTTATAAGTTAAGAGTTTTGAGAAGCCTGTGATTTTTATTGGTTTATTTCTTTTTAATAGCTTATTTGATTAGTATTCACTCCCTTGCTAACTTGTATTTTGCAGTCATGTCAGAAGGTTGAGTTAAAAGTGTCTTTGTTAGTTAACCCTTTTACCCTCAATGGATGTACTGGTACGTTTCACAAAACTCATCCCTATACCCCCATGGACGTACTGGTACGTCCTTGCAAAAAAATGCTATTTATATTTTTTTTTGCATATTTTTGATAACTTTTTGAGAAACTTCAGGCATTTTCCAAAAGAGCGAGACCAACCTGACCTCTCTATGACGAAAATTGAGGCTGTTAGAGCTATTTAAAAAATAAATATTGCAAAATGTGCTTGAAAAAAAAACCCTGGGAGGGTTGGAAAGTTCCAAATAGCCTGGAGGTAAAAGGGTTAACAATAAAGTAACAAGTTTCTTATAATCATGTTGTTTGTTGGTTGACTAAACAAGTTAGATATTGGCCTGAATAGTTTTTATTATTGTTAGCTTCTTTACATTCTTTATTTTTAGAATGTTTGTGAAATCTCTTCCTTCTATTCTCTGGTGAGAAAGTATTGATTTATTTAATTTTTTTTTTGTTACATTTGCCCCAATTTTTTTTTTTTTTTCAGGTACTGGTGGGTCTGCTAAATCTTCACAGAACATTGATCTCTATGAGTACTTTTCATCTCAATGTTACTCTGGTTTCAATGACTCAGAAAAAGGGTTTTACACTGTTTATAGGTAAGTGTTTAAATTTTTTTTTATTTTCCAAAATAAAAATTCATGTGTAAAGTAACAATTCAAGGAGATAACATATTTAATTTCCCGTTTTAATAAAATTTTCAACTCTTAATTTGACTGTAGGGGCAGTAAACTCCGTCTCATCTGGCACCACTGGAACCAGGGGATTACTATATGACTGAATTTTGGGGATATTGGAGCATCATAACACCCTTTAATTTATTTTCAACTTAGTAAAACTATATTATTTATATGTATATATATACAGGTATATATATATATATATATATATATATATATATATATATATATATATATATATATATATATATATATATATATATATATATATATATATATATATATATATATGTATATAGTGTGTGTGTATATATATATATATGTATATATATATATATATATATATATATATATATATATATATATATATATATATATATATATATATATATATATATATAGTGTATATATGTATGTATATATATATATAAAATATATATATATATATATATATATATATATATATATATATATATATATATATATATATATATAGTGGAACCTCTACATACAATTGTCTTTACATACGAATTTTCTAACATCCGAAGTAAAATTCGATCAAATTTGCGTCTCGATACCCGAAGTCTTGCTCCAACATACGACGTAGATCATACGTGTACATGTAGAATTTTCTCAAAGCGTCGATCGTAGTTTCTTGTTTACGCCGGTAGACGGCAGCACATCGGAGGGACGCCAATCGAGCGTCGCCTTGATCAGTCCTCTCATCTCGTGCGCATCGTGTGGTTGTTCTCTATGAGCGAGGTGTGCGTGTTAGCGATCTGGCTAAACAATATGGCCGGAATATGTCTACGATCTCGACGATCATAAAACAGAAGGCAGCCATTAAAGCAGTCAAACCATCGAAGGGGATCACCATTATTTCTAAATGTCATAACCCTACTCGGGAAGAGATGGAACGCCTTTTGTTGATCTGGATAAAGGGCAAGGAGATTGTTGGCGATACGATCACTGAAACGATCATTTGTGAGAAGGTCAGCGCTATCTATTGTGATTTGAAGGCGGCAGGCTCTGGGGGTGACGCGGGGGAGAGTTCAACCGATCCTACGATGGAGGAATTCAAGGCGTCTCGAGGTTGGTTCGAGAAATTTAGGAAACGGACTGGGATTCATTCAATTGTGGGGCATGGAGAGGCTTCAAGTTCGGACACCAAGGCTGCTAATGATTTTGTTAAAAAGTTCGAAAAGATCGTGGAGGAGGAAGGCTACGTAGAGCAGCAGGTTTTCAACTGTGATGAAACCTGTCTGTTTTTGAAAAAGATGCCTAGTCGAACATACATTACCACCGAAGAGAAGAAAATGCCTGGACATAAGTCTATGAAGGATCGGTTGACTCTTGCGCTTTGTGCCAACGCCAGCGGGGACTGCAAAATAAACCCTTTATTAGTTTACCATTCCGCAAACCCCTAGGGCATTTAAAGCACATAGAATTAATAAAGACCTGCTACATGTTCTATGGCATTCTAATTCTAAGGTTTGGGTCACTAGGCATATCTTTGTGGAACGGGTAAACGTAGTTTTCGGCCTTGCTGTCAAGAAGTACCTTCAGGAGAGGAATTTGCCTTTGAAGTGCTTGCTTTGTTTGGATAATGCACCCGCTCACCCCCCAGGACTCGAAGATGATATCATCGACGAATACAAATTCATCAAAGTGTTATATCTTCCACCGAATATCACCCCTATCCTCCAGCCCATGGACCAGCAAGTCATCTCTAATTTTAAGAAGCTCTACACCAAGCACTTATTTAAGCAGTGCTTTAATGTCACGTAAAGCACCAACTTAACTTTGGGTGAATTTTGGAGGAGCCACTTTAATATCGTGCACTGCTTAAAGATCATAGATCAGGCTTGGGAGGGAGTAACTCGTCGGACACTGAATTCAGCTTGGAAGAAGCTTTGGCCTGATGCTGTTGCTCCCAGAGATTTTGAAGGTTTTGGCCCCGAGCCTGGACCTGTGCTTGCTGTCGAGGAAGACGTCGAAGAGATTGTATCCCTTGGCAAGTCCATGGGTCTGGAGGTCGATGAAGATGACATCACCGAACTCGTCGATGAGCATCATGAAGAGCTCACCACCGAGGAACTCAAGGAGCTGCAAGCCATGCAGCATGATGAGTTCCAAGCGCAGTTGAGTGAGTCGGAGGAGATCGAGGAGGAAGGTCAAATCTTAGGTACGGCTGAAATAAAACAGATGTTGGCATATCATCAACACGTGGTTGATTTCATCGATAAGCATCTCTCACAGAAACTTCAGGTTTGCCGTGTAGTTGCGCAGTTCGATGATGTTTGTTTAACACACTTTATAAGAATTCTCAAAAGCCGTACCAAGCAACTTTCTCTCGATAGTTTCTTTAAAAAATCTACGAAACGGTCTAGTAATCATGATGAAGAGAAAGAAAGTGAAGCAAAGAAAAGTAATACCGAATCGAGTGAAAGTGATGCAAATTAAAAATAGAAAAAAAAAAATATAAAATACAAAAATAAAAAAAAAAGATAAGCCAAGTTAGGTTAAAGTTCACGTAGTGTAAGTTAGAGTAAGTTACGGTACGTTATCGCAGTTGCCGTCTCTACCTCCTCGCTGATCTTCCGTCTCCTCGTGCATAGCAGTTCCTACACCTGCGCTGGCCTGTCTCTAAGGTAAAGTGTTAATAAAAACCCCTTTTTTATTTATTTTTTCTTTATTATTCTTTTTTAGATATTTCTGTATTATTCAATTGTATTAATGTTGTGTAATTATGTGTAGCAATTTATTAAGGAGTTATCATGGGTTTTTAGGCTGAGGAACGAATTAAACAAATTACAGTGTATTCTTATGGGAATATTTGCTCCAACATTCGATCGTTTTAACATACGAAACAGCTCACGGAACGAATTATGATCGTATGTAGAGGTATCACTGTACTGTATATATATGGTTGTATGTATGTATGTTTGCCAACTGTTAGTGAACTACATAGTCTTTCTTATAACATTGCCTATGCAAGGTCATGGGGAGAGGTAATTCTCAGCTTCGTCCCTGAGTTTATTGCCAAGACTCAAAATCCAGGGGTAGCTGATCCTAGATTCGATCCCTTCTGGATTAAGAGTCTTTGTACTGTAACCGATTAAACAGATCAACTGTTACTATGCCCAGTAAGGAGTTTGTGGTATTACCTCCAAAGAACATCAACAGCTTGCCCCCGAGTGTCAGCACTCTTCATCAGCACAGGGAAGGTCAAGAGGATGATCACGAAGAACACCATCTCTGTTTGGATTTGCAGGGGCATTAACCTGGCCCTGAATCCTGATCCTCCTCCTCCCCCTCCCCCAACACGACGACCCAGAGCACATGATGTCGGGCTTTGCAGCATCCCTGTCGTTTAAAAGGAACTAATCTGTGGCGCAGGTATTCCAAGCGGGCGTGTGGAAATGTCAGACGACCTTCACCTCCCACTACCTGCAAGACGTAAACCATAGGAACATAAAAACATTTTCCATTGGTCCTGTGGTGGCTGCACAGCAAGTGGTTCACACCTCAAGCTCCTTGTTGGACATGTAGCTGAGGGTTACGGGGATAGGTTATCGGGGATTAGTCTGGGATGAATGTTAAGAATGACTGGTTCTTTCATTTCTTCATCTTCCCCTCTCTTGAGGAATCAGCACCCAGGGTCCTCTGCAAAGCTGACCTCACCTCTCTGCAGGTAAAATATTCCCTTGTGTAACCTGGTATTGTTTCAATACTTGTTGCGTCGCCATACCCTAACGAGTGGGTTATTGGGTAATGTCTTGGTACCCTCTGAAGATTCCTATGACTCGAAAGAACTCTTACCTAGATAGACACATTGCTAGTGTCACGAGCGCACAGTTTGCTTAGGCCGTCTAATAACCCCTATAAATAGGGGTTTGTATCTGTAGGAAAAATACAAATTACTTCCAAATTTGTAATATTCAAATGCCACTAATTTCATGTACTGTATTTAATTGCCAATTTATTTTCAAGGAAACATTATAAAGAGTTTTTTACGATGAAGTTTATTTTATTCACAAAGATCAGATTGTGTTGATAGAAAACATTATTATTGTGCAGTGTAGTTGCTGAACAGAGTACGGTAGAAGTCTACTAGTTAGGTTATTTCGTTGCACTGGTGCTCCCCCAATTAGTCCAAGAAATGAAGGGTCAAGTGTATTTAGTTACCACTTTTCCAAGGAAACATAGGTACTAATGTAGTCTTGCTTATTAACCCTTTTACCCCCAAACGACATGCTGGTACGTTTCACAAATCCCATCCCTTTACCCCCATGGACGTACCGGTACGTCCTTGCAAAAAAATTGTATTAAATTTTTTTTTTCATATTTTTGATAATTTTTTGAGAAAATTCAGGCATTTTCCAAGAGAATGAGACCAACCTGACCTCTCTATGACAAAAATTAAGGCTGTTAGAGCAATTTAAAAGAAATATACTGCAAAATGTGCTGGGAAAAAAATAACCCCCTGGGGGTTAAGGGTTGGAAATTTCCAAATAGCCTGGGGGTTAAAGGGTTAGGTGTTTTGAATAATTTAGGGTATATTAGCAATACTATTGGCATTTTGTGACTAAAAAACTATACAGTTGCAATGTAGGCTACCAGGAGATGTTCAATTAATGACATGGTTGTAGTAGCAATAAAAGCACCATAGAAACTAAAGTCAGGAACTTGTAGAGAGAACAAGAATAAGTGGATTAAAAACCAAAACTTGGTTTTAAACTTATACAGATTAAATGGTAAGTAGACGATGGACAAAGAATAGTGAAATATCATGTTAGCTTCATATAATCATGTGATAGAATGAAACATAATAAATCAGCTGGTCAGGTCATTTGAAACCAAGGGATGTTTGGTTTGTCCCATTTCTGGTTGTAATTGATTGTTTTTTCATGCTAGATCATGCTTGTTTATAATTGATGTCATATACAGTTTCACATGAAATAGATTTTAGAATTATGTTTTTCAATAACTTTCCCATCCGAAGGCTGGTAAGCCATAAATACAGTGAACCCTTGTTTATCGCGGTAGATAGGTTCCAGTCGCGGCCGCGATAGGTGAAAATCCGCGAAGTAGTGACACCATATTTATCTATTTATTCAACATGTATATTCAGACTTTTAAAACCTTCCCTTGTACAACAAACTACCCTTTAATGTACAGAACACTTATGCATGTACTACAGTACCCTAAACTAAAACAGGCACAAATATTAAAGGTGATTTTATATCATGCATTTCCTAAACATGCTAAAAAGCATGATAAAAAATGGCAACCAATGTTTTGTTTACATTTATCTCTGATCATAATGTAGAAACAAACTGGAGGTAGAGCTTTGCTTATTGCCCAGACATATTTCCCATACTTTTCCCTTAGAACTACATCACATCTTCCTACTTTAGATATATATATATATATATATATATATATATATATATATATATATATATATATATATATATATATATATATATATATATATATATGTATATATATATATATATATATATATATATATATGTGTGTGTGTGTGTGTTTATATATATATATTTATATGTATACACATATACATACCTACATATATACATAAATACATGCATACATATATATATATATATATATATATATATATATATATATATATATATATATATATATATATATATATATATATATATATATATATATATATATATATATATATATTACTGTATATATATGGGTTATGGAAAAAATCCACGAAGTGGTGAATCCGCGATGGTCGAACCGCGAAGTAGCGAGGGTTCACTGTAACAGCTTAACGAGGACTTTTGCATAGGAATATTTTATTTGTTAACATTGTTATGGTCAGTGATTACAAAAATGTAAATGATGCAGAATCTACTTCAATGTTGTATTCTCTTAATAGATCTATGATTGCAAAATCCCTTAACCCTTTTACCCCCAAAGGACTTACTGGTACGTTTCACAAAAGCTATCCCTTTACCCCCATGGACGTACCGGTACGTCCTTGCAAAATAATGCCATAAAATTTTTTTTTTTCATATTTTTGAAATTTTTTTGAGAAAATTCAGGCATTTTCCAAGAGAATGAGACCAACCTGACCTCTCTATGACAAAAATTAAGGCTGTTAGAGCAATTTAAAAAAAATATACAGCAAAATGTGCTGGGAAAAAAATAACCCCCAGGGGGTTAAGGGTTGGAAATTTCCAAATAGCCTGGGGGTAAAAGGGTTAATAGTGTGTGGTGCAAATTATGGGGTGAAGTTGAATCCTAACAAAACACAAAGTATGATTGTAAGTAGGTCAAGGGCAGTGGCTCCTGAACATCCAGACCTTAGAACTGATAATGTTTCTTCAACTCTGTAGGACTTTTTAAAACTTTAGGTGTGATTCTCGACAGAAAATTTACTTTTTGAGTAACACATTAGGTCTGTCTCTTCGTCAGTTGCATAAAAATTGCCTTATGGAGAAAGTCTTGTAAGAGTTTGGGTGATCAATCTATTCTGAAGAAGTGTTCTAATTATTTCATTCTACCTTTTTTCAAGGACAGTATTGTTCTCTTATCTGGTCTTCAGCTGCTGATTCTCATCTTAATTTGTTGGACAAGAACTTACAGTCTATTAAATTTCTTATTCCTGATCTAGATATCAATCTTTGGCACTGTCCTTTAATTAGTTCATTATGCATGTTGCCTAATATTTTTCATAATTTTGTCCATCCTTTACATTCAGATATTCCTGGACAGTACCATCCTGTTAGTGGTACTAGGTATGCAGTTAATTCTAATAGTCAAGCCTTCTCCATCATGAGGCTCAATACTTCAAAGTATTCTAGAAGCTTTATTCTGGTTGTGACCTAGTTGTGGAATGATCTTCCTAATCGGATAGTTGAATGAGTAGAACTTCTAAAGTTCAAACTCGCTGCAAATGTTTTTATTTTGAAAAGGCTGACATAAGTCTTTTTTTTTTATAATTTACATATGAAAGATCTATTTAATGTAACTTTTCTTATATCATTTTATTTTAATGGTTAACATTACTTTTCATATGGTTGATTTATTTCCTTTCCTCACTGGGCTATTTTTCCCTGTGGGAGACCTTGGGGATATAACATCATGCTTTTCCAACTGGGGTTGCAGCTTAGCTAGTAATAATAATGATAACAATAAAGATGATGATAATAATAATAATAATAATAATAATAATAATAATAATAATAATAATAATAGTAATGATAATTTTATTTAACATGAAAAATAGCAAAACAGTAACAGAGAAAGAAAATAAAGCCAGCAAGCATTAACAATAACTAGATGCCTACAAACTAGGTGTAGAGAACGCTGTAGAAGTCCACTCACACTGCTATCTTGGCAGCCAGGATAAAACATATTTTCACCCAGGGTTCAGATTTTAGTTTTAAGGATTTCAAGTTGATGTCTTCTTGTAGTGAATTGAAATTATTTTTTTGTGTACAAGTTTCAAACAGTGATGGTTTCTATCCTCTCTTAGTGTAACTCTTTAACATTGGTGGTTTTTGTTTGTGCTTTATTGCCAATGGCTCTCTTTTATCCCCATTGCATGGCTATGTAAATAACATATTTTTTATGTACAGTATACTATTCATAGGTTTGTTTTGTTGAAAATGTTCCCGGTGCACTCTGAAACTTTTTAGAGACTCCTATAGAATTATCAACATCATGACAATTTTTTATACATGTATTTCTAAGAAGAATGCAATTTCCATCCCATTTCTAAGAAGAATGCAATTTCCATCCCATTTTCCAACCTTAGTTATGACACATATGATGAATGAAATTATGTTAGTTTTGTAATCTTTTCAGGCAGTTATTTGAGAGAATTGCTGTTAATGACTTGAAGTACATGGATGAAGAAGATGATATAATTATTCCAAGCTTTGGACACAGTGACATGGATTTAGAGGTATGTCACATAGAAGGGTTGTGGTTTTTGGGCTATTGTCTTGATATTTGATTTATACATAGTTGAAACTTTTATGTTATTATAATACTATATCATGACTAATTTTGTATTCTTACCTTTTGTATTATTTTGTTGTGTTTATGCAGAGGAACAAAGTTTAGCAAAGATAGTTGGAAGAGCAAAATGTATTGCTTGTATTATATTTATAAACTAAGAGAAAATTATTTTTTCAAAGTTATTGGATAAAAAAGCCATGATTATTGTATAATGTACAAAATACTGTGTGTTTCAAGGAGCTTGACTGACGATCTGTGGCTTGGAAATTTAGAAATTAAAATGATTGAATTTTTGGCTAGGATAAAGTCATTTGTCCCGATGCAGAATACAAACCTTCCGCTCTTTAAGTCCATTAATATTCTGGTGAAGCTAAAAACTAGGTGAAGCTAAAATTTTAACAGGGTTCAACTACCCACCGCTCGCTAGCGGGAATAGCAAGGGGTATGTGTACCCCCCACTCCCACCAGCACTGATGACTAACTGTCACTTTTTAATTCGGCTCGGTAGAGTGTAGATGTGTCTCATTATCCTGTTAACCTTAAACAACTGCTTAAAGCTAAATTTTCCATCTTTTTCTTTTGCAGGTGTGCTTGCCCATGGCGACCGTTGCCATGCTGGTTTTCCGAGCTTGGAAGGGCATCAATGTGGCAGCTTCATGCCTGCTGAGGAGATGGATCCTCACAGTTTCTGCCCTTCGTGCTGGGGTCACTTGTGCACGCAGGGGTCTCCTTGTGATGTGTGTATGGAGTGGTCACCCTCCCAGTTGTTGACATTTAGCAGACGGAAGAAGAATGCTAAAAGAGATTCTTCCCCTTTGAGGTAAGCTGCGAAAGGGAAGAAGGTTCACCGTCTTTCTCCACCGGCTCGATCTCCCCATCATGACTCTGCCCGACCAGCTTCCTCCGTGGAACGGTCGAGTACAAGTGGCACTCCTGTAACTCTGGGACAACTTTGTGTGAGTTCTCCTACCGTTGCCCCCTCATAATGGGGCAGTGTTGGAGCGCTCCACAGGGGAGTCTCTCAGACGATGCTTTTCGTCTGCTGTGGCCCTTCTTGGGGTTGGCAGGTCCTCCATCAAAGGGGAGGTTACAGGAGGTTCTTCGTTAGGGTGTGCTTGGGCACTTGAGCACTGAGAACTCATCTCTTGCTTTCCTGGACATTCCCCCTGCTTGAGCGGGAGGACAGGAGCAGTTAAGGACAAGCACTCCTCGGATTGGCTTGTCCCGAGACCTTGCAGTTGAGGGAACGGGTTTCGGCTTTACAGTATTCTGGAGGTTGTGCAGGAAGTTAATCCTCTTGCTGGGTTCATCTGAAGGGAGGAAATATGAACTGCATGACCGGAAGGTTTGCCTCCAGGTATTGAACAGTCCGACTTTCCGAGAAGGACGACCCAACACTCCCTTCTGAACGGCAGCTCCATCGTCCGTGAGGTGATACGCCTTCGGGAGGAAGAGGTGTTGATTGATCTTCTTTCTTGCAAGAAGAAAGATCATCTGAGTAGTCCTCTCCTATGGGGGTTCCACCGAAAGCCTTTGGATTTGTCCATGCCAGGCTCCTGTCCATGGGATTGCAGCTTTTCAGAGTTGGATGACGAGAATGGGAGGAGTTTACCATCTGCCCCTACTTTTCGCCATCGTGCCTGTCTCGCATGAGATCGGTCCGACAGGTAACTCCGTAGGTTGCACCTCTCCCGCTGCAGTTGCGCAAGCTCTCAGGCCATGTCCTACCTCACCCCTCAGGGCGAGGAAAGCGTGGCACCTATCGCCTTCAGGAGATCAGGAGAGACCCTTTCCTAGATGACCTTAGATATCAGGATTCCAGAAAACCTCAAATCAATCTATCAATCAAACCCTCCTAGATGTTCTCGGATACGATCGTGTTTCACTGCCAAAGACAGAGAGGCATCACGCATCATTGTGTGTCTTCCCCTCCTAGCGAGGACGTAAGGAGAGCTTATCCGCTAGAAGCGAAAAAACTCAAAACCCTTTACAAAAGCGAGGCTGCTAAGCGCGTTAACGAGAAATCGTGCTCTGCTTTCCCCCATTCTAGGGTTGAGGTAAGCGAGTGAGCCAGCTCGTCTCACTACCCACTGGTTCGCGATCGTTCACCTCGCGGTAGCTCACCTGTGAGAGGATTGAGGAATTTCCCCCATCCTTCTCCTAGCAAACAACAAGCTCGACCCGAACGGCCATTAGAACAGCTGTAAAAAGAGAAACCATCGGGGAACTTGTTTGTCAAAGACGGTCCCTGGTTTCAGGACATAGTTGGGATGCTTGAACAAGCGATGGGGATCGCAAACACTGATTCACTAACGACATGGCAAAGGTTCCCGTCAACCCGTTGGATCTTCATATGGGGGTCGGCAGTCTTTCGGACCCTAGGCGATCTAGCCGAGCTAGAGGGCCACCACCTCCTCCTCTTCCTTTCATACAGAAAGCCTTGAGGTATGTGGATTGCTTCAAGTTTAAGGTTCCTTTGACCATGGATCCAAACTCGGAGAGGGTGGGAATGTCTCAGATCACGATCGAGCGGACTGTTAGTGAACAAATGACTGCTTCCCCTCCAAAGGGCGGACCCTCTTATCTTTGCACGGAGTCCTCTCGTACAGAACGCAGTAAGCCGCCTCCTATGATTGAGGGCTGGTAAGAACCTTCAGCGCGGACGAAGGATAACTCTCTCCGGGTAGCTTCTGAGTTCAAAACCAGCGGAAACAACCAGAAGAGACAAGTCTTCCTTCTTGGATGAATTTGAGATTCATCCAAGGGAGAGGAAAGATGCAAAGACTACCCAAGAACTGGTGTTATCGTCAGCCTCAAGGGGAACAGTCTTCTGTCTTTACTGCCACGACAAGACTTGGGCATAGCAGTCTTCCCCGGAGAGCTAATTCGGCCTCTCAAAGAAACCTAGGCGATGATCCTCACCCTCCCCGGGTTACTATGGATGTTAGCTCGGGGAGGAAGAACCTTTTGATGACGGTTCGGAACATTTTGATGGAGCGCTCTCAGTATCCGCCAGCCCAAAGATCACCCCTTCAGAACAAAAAGATGCCGACTGAATATCTTTGAAAGTTCTGGTGTGCACTAAGAAGGTGAATAGCCTGGAAGAACCTGATAACGTTGAATTAAGGGAAGGATACGGTCCAGGATCAGTTTTCAGGCATGCCCAGACCCACCAGCCCAAGGTGGCTCTACTGTGGTCAAAAAGGGTTAAGGCAGCGAAGAAGAGAGCATATGCCCTAGTGGCAGTTCATCTCGCTCTTTTCAGTCAGTGGATTCCTCCAGGCTACTTCCTCTGCCTTATGTAAAGCAGAGAAAGTACTACGAGGTGATGGGAGACGACCCTTCCCCTCTTCCACTAGAACCTTCGATCGTATCCTTGACACAGTCTTCCTGGGAAAGACTGACAATGCTGCCAGTCCAGTTCTCAGTGGCAAATGTGGGTAGTGTGGAATGGGTTGCAAAGTGTGCCTTGCAATCCGATTCATGGCTGGACTATTGGTTAGGCACAATCAGTTATCTTGTTAAGAAAGTTGCTGTTCCTGCCCAGTCTCCGCCTTCTTCATCTGCACCTGCTGTGGTTTTCCTGACCATTGCGCTGACGACGGCTTTCCTGTACATGGGATCGGGCATGTCCGGAGCAGTTGCTGATTAGAACTCCGCAGAGTTCTTTGTGTAAAACCATCAGGGGAGAACCCAGAGAACAAGCTTCAGCTTCATCTCTCAGGTAAAATTCAAGGTCATCTTTCAATTTGAACTAGAACTCGGTGGGGGAAAGCAGAGAATGCTGTCCTGAGGTTTGCCTCCAGGTGTTGGAACTTTCCATTCTGAGGGGGAGTCCCTCCACCAGCCGCTGTTCGGCAATCTTCCTGCTTTCGGGGAGAATTGCCAACGGCGGCAGCGGATGTTGGTCTCCTTTCCCGTTTGCGGGAGAGACTAACTTCACCTGTTCAGTCTCCCCTCTGGGGGATTCCTCTGGCAGGAATTGGATTCGTCCATTCCCAGCCCTGCCTCTTCGGAAGCAGACCTTGTCACCCAGCAGACTCGTCTCGTCTAGAAAACTGGTCTCGCCCAACAGACTTGTCCTGGCAACAGGATCGCATCGCTAAGTTGACTGGCAAATTATGATTGTCATTCACCAGTTTGTGATCGTCACTCGCCTGCTCGTGATCGTCTTGTCAGCTTTCTTTCATGTTGTTGGTGTTGCAGCAACTGCTTCCAGTACCTGACATTTCCTCTACTGATGAACACCTGCACTTCAGGACCTACAATGAGGCAATGCAAATCAGCTCGGTTCCAATCTTCTTCTGCCTCTGCAAGCAGTTCGTTACTTCCTCTGGTAGTAACCACTATTCAGTGTCACACTACCCAGCTCGCTACTTCTTCTGGTAGTAACCACTATTCAGTGTCACACTACCCAGCTCGCTACTTCTTCTGGTAGTAACCACTATTCAGTGTCACACTACCCAGCTCGCTACTTTCCGTCTAAGGTAAAGTTGCTTTCTGCCTTTGACAAACTGCTTTTATGACTTGCAAGTAGACTCGTCGAGGACCTCTGAAGAATATCTGAAGCCTAGTCCCTTGGTGTGTTTTTTTTACTTCTTTCGACGAAGAACTTCTCAGGAGAGGATCACAGACCTCTACCCCCACTACTCTTCCCAGTAAGATTCTCCTCTGTTCATTGGAGTATGCTCATCGAGACGACATAGATCGTCATCCTTCAGTGTCTCCGAGTTGCACTACTTTGGTAGTGCTTCGCACATGCAGTTAACTGAGTTTATTACAAATTCCCATCTAGGAATCTAACCCAGCACACTATCGATGGGCTGGTTAAAGCATAAGTGTCAACCTTGGCACTTAATACTTCACAAGTTTGTCTCTTGGAACTTGTTGTTTCATATAAGTACAGTGTTTTTGGTTCCTGATGATTCCATCATTTTCTTTGAGCTTCAAAGAGCCTGCATATACGATTGGCAGTTTTCTTCATCAGCTCTCCAGTCCTCGTCAGTGTTCACAAACATTCGACCCTCACGAAACTTTTCTTTGCACCACAACTACTACTAGTAATACTTCTCCTACTACAAGGGCGGCTCGCTGACTCTTCCCATGCGTTACTTTATGGTATATGGTTACCTTACAAGCCGACGACTTCATTGATGAGACCTTCGTTAGTTGTGCATGCACTCTCATCTATGCTGCCTCCGGGCAGGTAGAATCTAGTTATACAAAGCGGTTGCAGCAACAGAAGTTTTCTGACCACTCGACTCTGCTGCTTTTTTCCTGTGATTGGGAATAAATTTTGTGAATTAATCCTTTGGGGTTATTTGGTTCTCTTCTCTCCACAAGTTTGAGAACTTGTTAGATCTGTCACGGTTCTTGGGCCGATTCCTTGGATCTTCTCGGCCTTCATACCTGCATCAGGAGACATAACCCCGTGTGGTTATTCCCTTTTATACATTCTCTCTTTTGTAAGGGATTGAATTCAGCTCGTGCTTACGCTAGAGATGAAGTTTCCTAATAAACAAGTTAGCCCATCTACATTTGAATATCTTATATTAGATTCTTTACAGATGAAGATGAATTCAGAGGTTACAAGGTCTTAAAATTTTTATCTTGGCTATTTATATATTCTTCTGTAATGTTCTTCTTAACCTAAAATTCAAGAAAAACATGGAGAGTGTATTTTTAGTTTCCAGATATTGGTTTGTATTTTAAAACTATTTGTATTAACTGCAAGAGTGTGACTTATATTGATGATATTGATCAATTTTTTGTATTTTCATAACAGGATGTGGCTCGATTTTACTCCTTCTGGTCCGGATATTGTACCTCTATGGCATTTGAGTGGGCAGACGAGTTTGACATAAGAGAAGCCCATCAAATGGGACGGTGGGTGGAAAAGGTGAGTTCAGCAGTTATTTATTCAAGTTAGAATGGGTGTGGATTTATTCTTAACTGTGGAATAGCTGCATGGAGTATTAGATAAGTTAGATGTTTAACTGCTTTTATAAAGGATTATTATATCTTTTGAAGATATTTGTTTCATATTTATTCGTATCCCAAATATTCCTATGTTCATCAGTCTATGCCTGTTAAAAGGAGCCTTAGTCAAACTTTTTCATTCTGATATTTATCAATGTAGTATTAATTATTTATATATCAATTGTCAATCTTATCCTTTCAACTGTTACTCAGTAATTGATGAAACTGTGATTTATAATTAATGTAATTAGGCAGTACCTTAGTAAGGGTCACTGGCTTTGTCAGGACAAGCTTTTACAAGTACTCCAATATATTCATCACCTAGACACTTTAGTTTGATTCAGTGTTTCATATTTCAGTTACTGTAAAGTGCACATAGTTTGATCTCTTGGACTGAATTGTGTTTATTTTTTTTTTTTTTTGCACCAAGCACCATTTTCCAAATTGATTTACTGTACTGTAGCAAAAGGTAAATGAATCATGCTTTTGATATTTCTTGATGTATTAATATCACTGTGTATTTACAGTACCTTTTTTCTGTATTTAGTGTATCTAGGCTTTTCCTTCCTAATGTTTGTTTTTAATTATTTTTAGGTTAGGTAAATTATAACTCGTTATCTATATCCTCGTATTTTTTGTGTTCAGTTACATCACTTAGATCTGCTGCTGCACGGGATTGCAGATACTTTTATATAGCTAATTTTTTAGCATGTTTGGAGTACAGTACAAAGGGAGAGATCTGTAAATCTACAATTTGTAACTTGTGCAATATATGTAGTGTGCCTAATTTTATATTTCTTTTCTGTGTAAACCACTTTCTAGTCTACTTATCAAGACCTCGAGCAAGTCATGCCTTGCATTTAAGCCATTCATTGAGAGGGATCCTCATCTCTGTTTCAGCTTTTGTGGCCCGGTATGTTCAATGTACCTTATCTCTGAGAATATGTTGACTTATCACATGACCAATGATGTTGCTGTGTACAGAGGATGTTGAAGAGATGGCCAAAAAGTGGCTCTAATGAAGCATCTGTTTCAGACTCTTAGGGCTCCAGGTCAACTTAACCCTTTTACCCCCAGGCTATTTGGAAATTTCCAACCCTTAACCCCCAAGGGTTATTTTTTATTCAAGCACATTTTGCAGTATATATTTTTCAAATTGCTCTAACAGCCTTAATTTTTGTCATAGAGAGGTCAGGTTGGTCTCATTGTCTTGGAAAATGCCTGAATTTTCTCAAAAAATTATCAAAAAAAATAAAGAAAAATTGTAAATAGCATTTTTTTGCAGGGACGTACCGGTACGTCCATGGGGGTAAAGGGATGTGTTTTGTGAAACGTACCAGTACGTCCTTTGGGGGTAAAAGGGTTAATTATCGTTATTATGGTAGTGGGTGCTAGATGACCTCTCTGGTCCATGTCCCTGGCCATTGGCCTAAATGTCCATAAATCAAATCGATTATGGTAGTGGTGAAGGAGGGACTTCTTTTGACAGTTCTGCTGTTTGTTTTGAATGATCTGCATCTGTATCCTTGTGGAGATGTCCTCCTTCCTCCACGGTTAAAGCACTGAAGAATGATCATGGTAGCTTCCTCTTAACCTTTTCACTGCGACTCCTTTTGGATTGTGTCCGTTCACCAAAATGGCAAGATTTAGGAAAAAATAAGTTAAGGTAAATTTTTTGATATATGCTTTGAAAGAAAGCGCGTTAAATGCAGAATCCAGTAGTATATAACAAATCCTGTGAAATTAACTGTATGAATTTTTATTTGCGAATAAATGTAAATTCCGCTGGCAGCCATAAGAGCATATTATTCCGAGACTGGGAGGATATAGTAGAGGGAAGGACGGTGTGGAGTCTAATTTTGACGGTGAATTAAAGACCCGGCAGGCGGCCTCTTTTGGAGGATAATCTGTCGGCTTATAGGTCTACCTCTGAATGACCTCAATGACAACACTTGGTCTTTATTCTAAATCTTTCATTCCTTGTATTTGCTTTGCTCTCACTTACGAACATAGGGCAATAAGTATCTGATTACTCTTTACACAGTTGTAATAGATTTATAAGATTTGATTTCTAAAAAATTTTAATTACTACCTTCAACTCATTTTTTATGAGTATAATATTTTTCCCATTATTACGAAGTATATCATAATTATGTTGCAAACATTATACTGTATACAGTATGGTACCCTATAATCAACATTTTGATTAGGATAAGTAGATATTTTGATTGGCCTACTAGCATTTTTATTACATCACTAATTATTGTAGCAAATGGTTGTTATATATTCTTTCATTGTTATATAAAAGAAAATGATTTCAGAGAAGAATGCTCTCATACATGCATACCATAATGATCAGTTTTACTAAAGTTTTACTCTCACAAATGATCATAATTATACGCACAAATTAACATACAGTATACTTATTTGTGTGATATAGGGAGAAAATTATAATAATTGGATGAGACAGATATTTAATTACTTCTAGCGCAACATTTAATGATAATCAGGATAAGTAAAAAAAGTATTATTCTGTATATATATTTTTATTATTTGACAAGGTTATCAATACTAAAAATACAAAAAAAAAAAAAAAATGAGATATTTAGAAAAAATAAATTTATCCTTAGCTACAAACAGAATTAGAGAACCTTTACAGTATGGTGTATGTTAAAACATGGCTTAATGCCAAGAGGAACATAACATGCAGAACACTGATAATATGATCTCTGTGATTTCTTTTCTTTCTTAGTACTAAGGGAGCAAACGTGGCAGCATTTTCGAATCTTGGGATTATTTTCCAAGGGCACAAATGACGCTGAGAAATGTTTTCAAGTGCATCTGGACAAGCACGTTAGATTATCGCCAATCGCTCCTACTTCCCTTGCTCTTACTACTGCTCCCTGATATCTATATATTAAGTGTCTTACCTGTTTTATGAAATAATTAAATGGAAGCTTGGTCCCCAGTTTTTACCTGGTGCATCGTATATGTATTGAGAAGACACATATCTAATATATGAAAAAATAACTTCTTATACCACAGAGCTTTTTCTCATACACTCATTGGTGTTCAGATACATATCACTCATGTCATTTTTACGTTATACTCTACTACAGCATGTGGTTTTTGTACCTTTTCACCGGTGAAATGATCGAGCTTATCTGTTTGCACAATGTATCTTTTATGGACAGAAGAAAGAATATGAACTTCTCGCTTATGACGCCACTTCAAGCATAAAAGATTATTGCAAGATTTACTCATTATTTTGCCTTTTTTAGCACTGGGAACTTGGGCATTTGTTTTCGCCTTGTTATCACAATCCCACAGGCCCCCGTGCTGTTTTCCTGTAAAAATGAAAATGATGTTGGACTCGTATACTAATTATCACAGTACAATATATGATTTACTCCTAAGTAATATTTCAATAGCGATTTCACTACGCTTCCACTGACTGAGATTTTTATCAATTTCAATTTCAGTTTCTTCACCCGTATATATGATAAAATCCAAAATATATCCCGTCTCGACATCAGCTAACACGAATAACTTTATTCCAAATCTGTGCCTTTTGCTGGGAATGTACTGATGGAATCCCAATCTTCCTTTCCACAGTATTAGCGACTCATCAAAGCACAGGTCTTGGAAAGAGTACAGATTTGTCTTGACCTTTTTCGTTATCATATCAACGATATTTTGAATTTTTTGTAATCTATTCCGTCATGGTAAAGAATTATCAGAAAAATGTGAGCACCGTAATAAATTCAGAAATCGGTCACGAGGCATTAATTTTCTAAATATTTTTGTCATAAATGCTTCTTCAGTATTCCAATAGTCGTTAATTTGATGTTTTTTTCCTTTGTGCCATGAGAATTACTATGCACAAGAATAAAAGTAGCTCGTCTTTGCAAGTATCTTTCCATTCACGAAGACGACATTTAGGCGCCAAGAAAATGGACTTTTGCCTCAGCACTCTGTAATAGAGGTTTGTTTCTCTCTAGCGGTAGTATCTCAAGAGGTGGCTGATGCCCTGGCCAACCTACTATAGTCGATTCTTTTTAGTAAGGCAGATTTGCCCTTTTAGCTCGTAAAAGTTTCCTGATCGCAGATTGGTTGGACAAGATAATGCTAACCAATCAGATAGCAGGAAACTTTTCCGAGCTTAAAGGACACTGCTGCCAGTCAGTGCAAATGTGCCACATTAAAAAAAATTTATTATACCTACCTACTGATGTTAATCAGTACTCATAATAAAGTAATGTTCATTATTATTATTATTATTATTATTATTATTATTATTAATAATAATAATAGCCAAGCTACAATCCTAGTTGAAAAAGCAAGATGCTATAAGCCCAAGGACTTCAACAGGGAAAAATAGCCCAGTGAGGAAAGGAAATAAGGAAATAGATAAATGATGAGAACAAATTAACAATAAATCATTCTAAAAACAGTAACAACGTCAAAACAGATATGTCATATATAAACTATAAAAAGACTTATGTCAGCCTGGTCAACATAAAAACATTTGCTGCAACTTTGAACTTTTGAAGTTCTACTGATTCAACTACCCGATTAGGAAGATCATTCCACAACTTGGTCACAGCTGGAATAAAACTTCTAGAATACTGTGTAGTATTGAGCCGCATGATGGAGAAGGCCTGGCTATTAAATTTAACTGGCTGCCTAGTATTACGAACAGGATGGAATTGTCCAGGAAGATCTGAATGTAAAGGATGGTCAGGATTATGAAAAATCTTATGCAACATGCATAATGAACTAATTGAATAATGGTGCCAAAGATTAATATCTACAGTCAGCGCGGATCCCTCTGTCCGGGCAGCATCCGCCGTGCATTCATTTTGGTCCCCCCCCCATATCAACACTAATACACAATATAAATCAATAAAAATTTAATTGAACACTCACCAATATCCCTGCTACTTGTCTATAGGGTTGCCTATCCTCTTCTTGACCTCCAAAAGTCGTTGAGGAACGCTATCTGCTAAATTATGAAGAATTTCTGCAGGTATTTCAGCCCACACTTTATGGAGCGCCGCCTCGAGAAGTGTGACGTTTGTCGTAACTTCTTTACGAAGGCTGGCTTTAATTATCGCCCAAAGGTTCTCAATGGGCGAAATATCAGGACTTTGACCTGGCCAATCAGTAATATAGTCAACTTCGCTATTTTCAAGCCACTTTTTTCACTTTCTTAGCCGTATGGCAAGGGGCACCGTCCTTCTGAAAAGGGATCTCGTTGCTATCCCCTTCCTTGAACTTGGCCACCAAGCGCCTCACTGTCCTCTCGTTCACGCCAGTATTCTTCACTATTTCCTTTGTTTGCAGACTTAACTTATGACAAGTTATGACTCTAACAATGTCATCGTGATTTGTACGGGGTCTAGACATCACTGGGGGGGGGGTTGATAGACAAAAATGCCACGCGAACTCACAAAAGAACGATTGCAACTCGGCCCTCTCAACCTGACACGACCTCACTCCACGACTTCAGGAAACACACTGACTAGTTTCCACCTGCGCAGATATGTAGATGCCAACTTGTATAAAAAGATGCCAATTAGTCAATTTGTCCCAGTCGATTTTTTCCCTGATGAACCCCATGCCTCCGATTTACGCGGAACGCTGTGTCCGGCCCACTACCCGGACACAGCGATCCGCGCTGACTGTAGATCAGGAAAAGAAATTTAATAGACTAAGTTTTTGTCCAACAAATTAAGATGAGAATCAGCAGCTGAAGACCAGACAGGGGAGCAATACTCAAAACAAGGTAGAATGAAAGAATTAAAACACTTCTTCAGAATACTGTAGATTGATCACCGAAAATCTTGTAAGACTTTCTCAGTAAGCCAATTATTTGTGCAGTTGAAGAAGACACAGAACTAATGTGTTTCACAAAGTAAATTTGCTGTCGAGAATCACACCTAAAATTTTAAAAGAGTCATACATAGTTAAAGAAACATTATCAATACTGAGATCCGGATGTTGAGGAGCCACTGTCCTTGACCTTCTTACAATCATACTTTGAGTTTTGTTAGGATTCCACTCCATACCCCATAATTTTCACCATGCACTAATTTTAGCTACATCTCTATTAAGGGATTCAGCAACCCCAGATCTAGATTCAGGAGATGGAATTAAGGCAAAGAGAGTAGCATCATCTGCATATGCAACAAGCTTGTTTTCTAGGCCAAACCACATGTCATGTGTATATAGTATGAAAAGTAATGGGCCAAGAACACTACCCTGTGGAACACCAGGTATCCCATTCCTATACTCACTATGGTGATCATCAACAACAACTCTTTGAGATTTATTACTTAAAAAATCAATTATAATGCTAAGAAACGACCCGCCCACTCCCAACTGTTTGAGTTTGAGAATGAGGGCCTCATGATTAACATGGTCAAAGGCAGCACTAAAATCAAGGCCAGTCATACAAAATTCCTGACCACAATCAAGGGATTTCTGTACAGCATTGGAGATTGTGTTGTTTAACTTGAAAATGCAATTATTGATACAAAATTAATTGTAAATAAGTTATGAAATTAAAATGAAAAATATGTTATAATCTGTTATTTATATACTGAAATGAAAGAAAAATATTTTGCAAATATGTAAAATTTTCTCGAATATTTAGTAGATAATTGCTCCATAGAAAATCTCGCAAATCTGTGATTTCGCGAATGTTGATTTAGGAATAACTGGTGGGTAACTGTATACTTTACATAAATTGTAGTAATATACACTACAGCATCAATAAATTTTGTTAGGAACAACAGGGTTTCGTTATTATTTACACATAGGTTGGCAAGGCTATGACTTACATGTTATGAGTAACTTCACCTTGTACTGAAACAGTGATAATAATGTACAATTACCTTTGTAAAATGATATAACTATAATACTGTGACAGAAACCATGTGAAAACAATATACAGGGAGAAATTTAGGCTGTTAGTCTATTGCACATAGGCAATGGTCATTTATGTCAGGGCCATGAGTTGACTCATCCTAGGGAACAAGTTTTATGCAGTTTCCATTTTACCTAACCCCTTCACCCCCGCAATATGGAGTGCTGGCTGTACTGATTTGATTTTATCAAACACTTTCCTTGGTTTTCTTAAACTTTCCCGAAAGTGAAGGTTGTTTGGATTCATTAAGCTAGCAATGGATATTCAATTTTGTAAATGCTTGGGAAAGGGTGGGTGGGTGCTATAACCAGTTTATGGCATGACCCATGACCAGTGGTAGACCCACCCTCTATGCACCTCTTGTATGGGTCATGATTGTTCACAGTCTTTCCCATGTGCCAATTGCAAATTGTAGCCTCCTGTTCAGTGGTAGGTTTAGACTTTCATGAGGAAGAGGAAGGCAAAGTCTTCTCTGGTGTCAGGGTTGGCAGCACCCAAGATTATTTCAAAGAAGCTTTATAGGACTTTCTATCCTCAGGGAGTTCGCCTGTTGCTGAGGCGTCTGTGCAAACGCCCTTGGCTCGCTCCCCGAGTCTGGTCATTATTTCTCTTAATACCATTTAAGTTGTAGACCTAAAAGAACACTCAAGTTAGAGCATTTCAGATAATTGTTTTTTCCTATTGATTATGTGAACTTTAAAACAAACCAAATTCAACACGGTGTCAAAATTTACCCTAGTAACCTGGATTTGTGTTTTCATTTTAAAATAGTATATATTGTATACACATTGTAGCTTTAATGTAACACATAATACGTATTATGTGTACAGGTAGACTTTACCATTTGCAGGGTAGCTATTCTTGAATTTGGTTATTCACAGTAAGGGCCTAGAATTCCACAAAGCAATGTTCATTAGTATCTATTCAATATTAAATAACACCAAATACAAAACAGACTCGATAGAAAAAACAAAAAGCCCTTAAAGTATTATTCAAGCGCTTCAAAAATGCACATAAATAGCAGTACAATATTAATCTTAACTCACTCTACTTTGGTATATACGGTAACTGAGTATGCTGTGCTATAATTGGTTTTAAATAGCTCAAGGCTTTTGTGTCTTTT
>NC_090725.1:74443651-74470042 GCF_036898095.1 Palaemon carinicauda
CCGCCCACTTAGACTGGTAGACGGCTGTGGATGATTTCCTCAGGTATAGCGACATCCTCCTGGCTGTCTTGCCGGAGTACCCTTGCTTCTTCAGGAGCCGCTGGATAATCTCCAGACGTGAAGACGAAGGGCTTGCGGGTTTCTGTGAAACCGCTGAAAGTGAGGTTGTTTTAATAGGTCTGACCTGCCGGGTAGAGGCCAAGGAGGTAGGACGGTGAGGTTCCTTAGGTCCGCGAACCATTCTCTCTCCGGCCACCAAGGCGCTACCAAAGTCATCCTTAGGTTGGTTGCTGCTCTTACTCTGTTGAGGACCTGCCTTATCAGGGAGAAGGGGGGAAAGGCGTACACGTCCAGTCCGTCCCACTTGTGCTGAAAAGCGTCTTCCATTGCCGCCTTCGGATCTGGGACGGGAGAACAAAATACGGGGAGTTGCGCGTTCAACCTTGTTGCAAACAGATCCATTACTGGAGATCCCCACATCCGTATAATGTAGCTTGCCACTTGTGGGTGTAGGGACCATTCTGTTGCTACCACTTGCCCCACTCTGCTGAGGCCGTCTGCTAGGACGTTGTTCTTCCCTGGAATGAACCTTGCCGTCAGGATGACGTCCTTCTGTTCCGCCCATTTTAGGATTTGAAGGGCTAGTTCGCACAACTCTTTTGATCTCAGTCCCCCCTCCTTTTTCACGTAAGCCACCACCGTTGCATTGTCTGACATTAGGGCCACCGAATGCCCTCTCATGTCCTCCTCGAAGTGGTTGCAGGCTTCTTGGACCGCTCTCATTTCCAGGATATTTATGTGTAGGGATTTCTCCCCCTCTGACCACGCCCCCTTTGCTGTCTTTTCCCGGAGATGGGCTCCCCACCCGTCCTTCGATGCGTCCGTGAAGAGAAGAACCTCCGGAGGTTGGGAGGACAGTGGCATCCCCCTTAGGGTGTTCGACCGATCCTGCCACCATTCCAAGGCCTTCCTGGACTCCTGAAGGAGAGGGACCACAATGTCCGGGGAACTTTTCTGGTTCCAATGTTCTTTCAGGTTCCATTGAACCACCCTTAAGTTCTGTCTCCCGTGAGGTACCAGCTTCTCTAGGGACACCAGGTGCCCTACCAACCTTTGCCAATCCTGCGCTCTTCTGGGGCGACCCAGAAGGAAGGGCCGGAGCACTCGATCCAGGTTGTCCAGCCTTTCCGTGGTTGGGAATGCCTTGACCTGTAACGAATCCAGGACCATTCCAAGGTACGTCCTCCTGTTGGATGGGGTTAGCTGTGATTTCTCCAAGTTGACCACGATGCCCAGGGTCTTGCACAATTGAAGAAGATCTTCGCCCTGTTGTTTCAAGTCTTCCTTTGAGGATGAAAGGAGTAACCAGTCGTCCAGGTACCTGATGAGTCGAATGCCCCGTTCGTGGGCCCATATGGAGACCGTCGTAAAGACCCTCGTGAATACCTGGGGGGCTGTTGAAAGACCGAAGCATAGGGCCTTGAATTGTAACACCTGGGTACCCCACTTGACCCGGAGAAACTTCCTGCTCGACGGATGAATGGGCACTTGGAAGTAGGCGTCCTTGAGGTCTATAGAAATCATAAAGTCGCCCTCTCTCAAGGACGCCATGACCGTTCTTGGAGTGTCCATTTTGAAGGTCACCTTCCTGAGAAACCTGTTGAGGGCTGACAGGTCTATTACAGGTCTCCACCCTCCTGTCGCTTTTTCCACTAGGAACAGGCGGCTGTAGAAACCCGGACCCGGGAATGTCACTGTTTCTAAAGCTCCCTTCTGCAACAACGTCTTGACTTCTTCGTCCAACGCTGCCCTCTTCGCCAGGTCCTTGGGCACCAACCAGTCTGCCTGCGTTGCTGGAACTAGGGGGGGTGTCTCTTCCATGAAGGGGATCCTGTAGCCCTCCTTTAGTACTGCAACTGTCCACGGATCTGCTCCGTGGAGCTTCCATGCTTGCCAAGTGAGTCTGAGGCATCCCCCTACCTGAGGCTTGGGCAGGGGAGGGGGGCCTCCCATCTTATCTCCTACGGGAAGAACGGCCTGTTCTCCCCCTCCTGGAGGAGTAGAAAGAAGACCTATACGTTGGGGGGTTAGAAGATGAACCTCTTCGGGGGGGAACCACAGAGGAAGACCACTGTCCTGACGAGGGTTCCCTCCTTCCTTGAGTTGGTGTGGTACGCGCGGCCATGGGTGCTTCTGTCACTGGCCTCCTGAAGATGGGACGGCGTGCCGCCTGTGGCTTCAGGGTAGGTAGCTCCCTCTTTTTGGCCAACTTCTCCACGACCTCTTCCGCCTTCTTCGTCGGAATAAGCTGCTCCCCCCAGACGGAGCAGGTCTTCAAGGCTTTAGCTTCCCTGTCAGGAATCTTAATGGGAAGGTTCTTGACTAGGGCGTCTCTTCTCCGGAGAATCCAATTTGCGGAGAGAGCCAAAGACTGAAAGGTCAGGAATTTAAGGGCGCGGCTACCTGACCCCAGCAACTCATTCAGAGCCTCCCGTTTTGCAGGTTCCATGGAGTCTGTAGGAATCTGGGTGCCTACTAGGGTGGTGGCCCACCAATCCAGCCAGGAGGCCACATTAACTAAGTCCTTGGACATCTCCTCCATCATTGCCGACTCGGAAGGGGAGAAGAAGGTAGATGCTGCCGATGCCCTCCCGTCGGAGATGCCCTGGCACAGGATGTCTATGGTTTCCTCGGTCTTGCACGCACCGGTTGGCCTATTTTCTAAAGAGTAGTATTTCGACTGCGACTTCAAACCCTGTAGGAGCTTTGCTGAGCTGTGAGCCCTGCAGGAGTCGCTATTGCGGGATATGACCTTATCAATGTGGGTCTTTCCAATCCCCACGTTACTGGCCTCAGGGAGAGAGAGAGAGGACTTTTTCTGGGCGGGGACCGCTATGAACTTGTTCAGGCCTGAAGTCCAGGGTTCTTCCTCTTGAGTGGCGGGTTCTATAAGGTTGTTATAACCCCTAATTAAGGCAAGGACTCTCCTGTACGCTGAGTCCTCCGTCACCGCCGACTCGCCCTCCCCTCCTTCCGACCGACGGGGCGAATCGTGATCTCGGTCTCTGCCGTGATGGCGGGGTCCACGGTTCCCTTTATCTTCGACGTCCGCTGTACCTCTCCTCTTCGTGGCCTTTTTCGGTGAAACGGTGTCCTCCGTGAGATAGATCGACGGAGGTGTCCTTCCCCTTCTGGGGTCTCGATGGGGAGACCTGTCGAGGCTGCCCGGCCTAGACGACGGCCCCCTGCGCTGGGCGGGATAAACGTCTCCAGGACGGGTCTTAGGCCTGCAAGATGTAGCCCGTCGCTCATCTGGTGACTCCCTGACGCGGCACGTGGAAGTTCTTCTAGGGGGACTGTCTCCTGCCCGCTCATGTGTCGAACCAATAGGTTTGGAACAGACTTTAAAATTGTTCTCTGGGACAAACACCCACGTCCCTTTCGGAGAGACTGGTCTCCTGCTTTTGGGTGTAGGGGAACGGGGCCTCATCCTGTCCCGAGATCCTGTGGGAGACCGCGAAGGGGAGTTCCTCCGCACAGACCGACCTCGTTTCCGCGTCCCTACTGGGGGGGTTGTTCTCCTGCTTTTGGATGTAGGGGAACGGGGACTCATCCTGTCCCGAGATCCTGTGGGAGACCGCGAAGGGGAGTTCCTCCGCACAGACCGACCTCGTTTCCACGTCCCTACTGGGGGAGTTGTTCTCCTGCTTTTGGGAGGAGGGGAACTGGGACTCACCCTGTCCCGAGATCTTGTGGGAGACCGCAAAGGGGAGTTCCTCCGCACCGACCGATCTCGTTTCCTCCTCTGTCGTCTCCTCCGTTCACTGCTTGACGAATCCGAAGAGTCACGTCCTGACGAGAAAGACTGACCTCCGTATCGTGACCTAGCACGTGACTGCGTTTTCTTGGGGCTACGCCGTACCCCTGACGGAGAAGGAATGGGGAGACTCTCCTGTAGCGAAGTCTTCGGCGGCAACCATCCCGACGGGCCCGCCAAACCGGGGAAGGCCCCGCCAAGGCCTTCCTCCATGTCCAGTGGGGACCTCATCGGAGTCCTCGGCACGTCCCAAGCCAATGGATCTTCTTGCGGGGACTCCTCTCTGCCGACGCCACCACTCGTCGCTGATGACCCTGGAACTTCCACCCAGGAACCTGACGAAGAAAAAGGGACACTATTAGACCACATGGGGTCCCTCGACGAGACGTGGCCCTTATGAGAGAGAGCCACGTCCCCCGGACCCCCACTACACTCACTTACGGCCGCCTGACTTGCCTTGGCCAACGAAGGACCGCCCACAAATTCCCTCTCTTGGGAAAGAGGAGCCAACTGCATGTTCTCCTTGGACTTACCTCGCCCCTTACTTTGGGTAGGGGAAGGCGGATGTACCCTACCTGACCCTTCTCCTGCTGAAGTCGCAGGGGAAGAAACGCTAGTCTTCCTAGGGGACTTCTTCGATGCCTTCTTCTTTTTGGTACGGAATTTTATCAACTTGACCTCGGGCCAATCGGCACATTCTGAACACTTATCCGACGGCGAACAAGCTCTACCCCTACACGAGGTACACAACGTATGCGGGTCAACCTCGGGCTTAGACAGAAAAGCCCCGCATGATCTACCAGCCCTAGGCCCAGGACAACGGCGAACGTGTTCCATAACGCAACACAAAGGGCCGTAGACACAAGCAAGCCACAAAGGAAAAGCACTAAAACACTAGGAAAGCACAAGGGAGCGAAATCAAAAGCACGTAGTGAAAGCACTAAACACACACTAAGAGATCCCGATCACGTGGGAAGCACGTGGAACCAAACACAAAGGGAATCGCACGGAGTATGAGGAGCTTCGTGAAGCACGTGTGTTCACGAACCGACCAGAAAACTTACTGGGGAGAGCTTCTCAAAGACGGGCGACCTGCCTGGGCAATGCCCCCAGGTCATGTTATTTCCCGTTATTCAGGACAGTATAGAACATGGAAGTAGGGGGAAACTACGTAAAAATCTGGTCGTCGGAGAGGAGTTACCAGTAATCTCCTATAAAGTGTTTCAAGGTAAGTCTCTGTGTCGGAACAATGAGATATTAACCCTTTTACCCCCAGGCTATTTGGAAATTTCCAACCCCTAACCCCTAGGGGGTTATTTTTTCCCAGCACATTTTGCTGTATATTTTTTTAAAATTACTCTAACAGCCTTAATTTTTGTCATAGAGAGGTCAGGTTGGTCTCATTCTCTTGGAAAATGCCTGAATTTTCTCAAAAAATATCAAAAATATGAAAAAAAAAATTTTATAGCATTTTTTTGCAAGGACGTACCGGTACGTCCATGGGGGGTAAAGAGATAGCTTTTGTGAAACGTACCAGTACGTCCTTTGGGGGTAAAAGGGTTAATGTAATTTCATGTAATTTTGTAATTATAAGTAAAGAACAAAACTAACTTACCATCAATAATTTCTTGTTTTATTTTATCTAGTTCCTTCCTTATTTCATCCATTATTTCATCTTTTAATCTATCTAAATCTCCTGCTGATGCACCTCCTCCTCCTGATTCACCAATACCATTTACTTTGGGGGCACCGTCATCAGATGTGGAACCGAACCTTTTTCTTGGAGGCTTGGGAGATTCTGGGCCAGATTTGCCATTGCTAGAACTGTTACCTGGGCTCTTTTGCGATGATTTTGGTGGTTCCTTGGGGGAAAAAAATTTTGTTTAAAAGAATACACAAATATTTTGATCATAGTTCATTACTGTACTTAAAAAATACTGAAGTTCTTAAATCTCACTCAGGTGGCCTGATGGATTAATTTTTTAATACAAAGTAAATGTTACTGAACAAAATTTTGATAAATATTCATACTGTTACTTAATGTAATTGAAAAAATGTACTTTAGAGTCAAGAGCTATGTTATTGAAAATATTTCTATAGCAATTTTTGTTACACAAAAATCAATGAAATGGGGCCTACAGTGTATTTATCTTTGGTGGCCCATTGAATTCTTCTATCATTATCTTCTGCATGTAATGTAGTAAGGAACTTTGGGAATAATATGCATTAAAATTGTCAGTGCAATTTAAAGACGGCTGACATAGGGGTAGCAACTGTTACAAAGATATAAAGCCTATTGATCTTAGGAATGGCAGTGTTAATACAATCACAAACCAAGATTCATAAATTGCATTTGTGTGCAACAGCTGAATTGACTTGATAAGGACTACCCATCACTCACCTAAGACCTTAAAGAAAAATACAGCATAACTTCTATAAAAGTTTTAATGTTTGGAGAATTTTACACCCACGAGTTTTACCAGAAGGCAGCTAGTGTAATTAAAATCTATTATCATTACTTAAACAATACTGACTACCTGAAATAACTTGGAAACATATTGTAATACTTTAAATTTTGTGGTCAACTTCTCAGTTGCATTTTGCATATACATTATTCCATGATCTATTAAAAGCTAAACCATTTCAATAGTTATAAACATAACTAAAAATATTTTCTACATTACATTTAATAAAATATGCCCATGAATATTCCAACTTGAATAAAACTTCTTAGCACAGCAAAGACCAGAAGTCTCTTGATAAAAAATTTATTTCACAATGCATAGTCAATATCTTGTAAACTGATTATTATGGATAGATTTTCATGAAAGTCAAATTATCTATTAAAGAGATTTGACATTCAATGACTGAAAAGGAAAAACTTTTTCACATATGGCTTTACGCAGGCTCATTGACAAATCTAATTTCAATGCCTTAAAAAGGTCAAGGTATCTTTAAATATGAGTTATATTGACTAATCAAAAGAACTTTATGTTAATTGTACTTTACAAATTACTATGGTTTCCAATATTACTTCTCAGTTGTAATGAATATTGTTAGAAATATAAATACTGTAATATGGGCTGCAAGAGTAATTTGGATCTCATACTCAATCTGGCTAGCTCTTGACTAATTTGAGTTTGTTGGGAAAATAGCTAACTAATAAAACACAAGTTTAATTCACAGACCTGGGACTGAGTCGGCGATGATGGAGGATCCTTGTTTTTAGCCCTTCGGCGTGCTAGCGTGGCAGCCATCTCATCCATCATAGACATCATACCTCCTAAGCCTGGTCTCTCCCCAGAACCTCGGCCAATGCTTCCTCCTGAGCTGCTTGAACCAGTGCTTTCACTATCAGGGGCACGCGTTTTACGTAATTTTGCACCTGCTAAAGCAGCTGCTAGACCACTATTTCCAGATGGTTCATCTGAAGAGGACTGTGATCTAGCAAGTCCTCCTGGTGGTGGAGGTGGTGGGGGAGGAGCAGCTGCACCAGGAGGTGCTGGTGGTGCTGGAGGTGGAGGAGGGCCACCACAAGGCAGGGCTGGTGGTCCCCCCATAGGAGGAGCTGGTGGAGCTGGAGGTCCTCCCATAGGAGGAGCGGCTGGTATAGGTGGACCTGATAAAGGTAGTGGTGGTGGTCCACCCGATGGAAGAGGAGGAGGGGGACCACCAACTGGTGGGGCAGGTGGCGCTGGGGGTGGAGCATTAGGTGCAGAATTTGTACGATGGTGACCCGGTGGTGGTGGTGGTGGAGGAGCTCCCATATTTTGTTGGCCTGCCATACAACGCTCCTGCATAACAGCCACATCTTCACGCGTCATAGTCCTGAAACAAGCATTGTAAATGATATCATCAACCTAATGAAAATCTAGGACTCGTAAAATACTAATATACTGTATGTAGAAAATATTCCCAACAAAACTATAGTTATCATCAAAAAAATATCCATCATCACAAAAATGAGCATGCTTCACACAATCCAATACATAATATGTATAATGTAATATCTACAATAAAAAATCTGTAGTGTATCAAGCTACCCTAATGTCAAAAAGCATGTAGCTAATATATCAGCGCTATATCATAATACTGCACATTCAACTTCACTATGGCAAATCAAGGAAACAAACTAAATTTTCTAAATAACAGAATACCACTTCCAGCAATTGCCAGAGGAGCCTAGAAACCAACTAGTACTCTAGCAATACCGTAGGAGGATTCGACTACACATTATCGCATGACGGAGAAATGAAGGGTCAAGGTGCACAAATGCTATCCATCAGCACTGTATATGCTGCCTTTGATAAGTAAATATTTCATTAATAAAATAAAGTTTTTGACAAAAATATATAAACAGTATCATGACCTCTGGATAGTTTAAAATGAAATACAGTATACATGTTTTCTGAATGATTTCAAAACACATAAGATGGCCAACCAAAACAGCAGAGAAGCATATACAGAGGCGATGGAACAGCCACCCTATCCCCTTCCGTTAGTGAAAACAGCTGTGAGTCAGCATCAACGCAGCATCAGTAGAGGAGTAGCGGTAGTAGTGGTCCCTCGCCCGTGCACCAAGAGAGAGCATCAACAGCCCGGGCAGGATGTATGGCATCAGTGTCTTTACTTTACCGTGTGTCATGATAATGGTGGAAGTTGTCGTAGGTCCTGTCGTAGGTTTTCTCGTAGTGGTTGTTGTAGAGATGGGGATCAGCATACCTGTACCCCATATCCTCGTCGTTGTAATGTTGGTTGTGGTAGTGCGGCTGCGATGGCTGCGTCATCATAGCTGGTGGCTGGGGTGGCGGCTGGTGCTGCGGCTGGTGCGGTGGCTGCGGTGGCGGCTGCTGCTGTTGCTGCTGCTGTTGCTGCTGCTGCTGCTGCTGCTGGATTGCTGCCATCTGCTGTGCTGGGGGAGTTGCATGAGGAGGAGGAGGAGGAGGAATCTGGCGAGCATTTCCTCCATTATTGAGCACCTGTTTGTTGGACACAATCTGTATCATTAATCATCCTTTTAACAAAGAGAATGTTTTCTTCATATGTATGCCTCAAAATATACATGAGATCATATTCCATTTTCTATTCTATACAGTGAATTAACCCAATATAAGGAACATAAAACTAATACAGAATAACTATAAAATTAGGATTCTACTACCCATAAAACGGTAAAATTTTCTATTGCAAAAAAAAAAAAAAAGTAAATATGAGTGTCATCCAAAAACTAGTTCATAAATAGAACGTTGTAAAAAAGATGGAAGAGACCCTTTAGGAACATTCTTTAAAAGAAAACTGAAACAAAGTTACTTCAATGAGTTCATATTATGTGAAAAACAATCTATACAGTATGAAATTTTCGTTGCCGAAGACTGCATATTTAATCCTGAACTTGTATATTATCCAAACTTTTAATGGGGTTCTGAAAGAAGTCTATCTATTGTTCAGCGTTTATTAAAACTTTCACATACAGTATAAAGGAACAACAATATTGTCTTGTGTGAGATGAGTTTCACTAAAGCCGTTTTCCTTTGACTAATATACTAAAAGAAATTCTCGTTTACAAAATAACTCACCTCCAAGGCTTGTAGCATGGCATGTGCAAAGGCATCTGCATCATCTTTACTAGAGAAATTTAAGCCGTAAACTTGGCGATTGTCCCTCCACTGATGAAAAGTTACGGTTGCTTGGTTATATTTTAATCCTTTTAATATGGCACAGTTTATTACAACCTGCAAAAATAAAAATAAATATTATGTAAAGTGTAAAATTTCATCTTTTTAGCTTTTGCATCAAGTACGAATAAGAAAAATGTATTTAAAACACAGGTTTTACTTGCCTATACAAAAATATATGAATATAACCCACAAATAAAATTATGTTAAAGAAGAAATGTCAATGGATGAAGACTTGGACACACATTCATTAAATGGGAGGATGAAATGGAGAAGATTTGAGAGAAAATAAATACAAGCAAAACTAGGCCACGGTGACTAGAAAAGAAGGAACACAAGAGTAAAAATAAAAGTAAAACTAGTGTACAGTATATGTATTTGCCTTATGTAAGATGGATGGTAGGAGTGCTGTGTTGTAATGGGTTGGAAGGTCAAAAAGCCAGCCTACATTTAACAATGACAAAGACTTGGATTGTGAAGCAGATACTGTATTAAAATAAAAGAATAGTATAAACAAAATAGCAACAAAAGATTGAATAAAAGGGAAACTGATTTCAGGGACAACAAATGTATGAGTTGTAATTACTATTCAAAATGGGGGAGGGGTGCTAGGAACACCAAATTGCAAATTATAGTTACTTTTTAATAGAAATGAAACATCTCTCTATTTCACACACACACACACACACACACACACACACACACACACACACACACACACACACACACATATATATATATATATATATATATATATATATATATATATATATATATATATATATATATATATATATATATATCATATATACATATATATATTATATATATATACACACACACACACACACACACATATATATATATATATATATATATATATATATATATATATATATATATACATACATACATACATACAGTACATATACCAAGGCACTTCAACCAATTTTGGGGGGGTAGCCGACATCAACAAAGAAACAAAAACAAAAAGGGGACCTCTACTCTACGTTCCTCCCAGCCTAACAAGGGACTCAACCGAGTTCAGCTGGTACTGCTAGGGTGTCACAGCCCACCCTCCCACATTATCCATCACAGATGAAGCGTCATAATGCTGAATCCCCTACTGCTGCTACCTCCGCGGTCATCTAAGGCATAGGAGGCAGCAGCAGGGCCTACCGGAACTGCGTCACAATCGCTCGCCATTCATTCCTATTTCTAGCACGCTCTCTTGCCTTGCTCACATCTATCCTCCTATCACCCAGAGCTTCCTTCACTCCATCCATCCACCCAAACCTTGGCCTTCCTCTCGTACTTCTCCCATCAACTCTTGCATTCATCACCTTCTTTAGCAGACAGCCATTTTCCATTCTCTCAACATGGCCAAACCACCTCAACACATTCATATCCACTCTAGCTGCTAACTCATTTCTTACACCCGTTCTCACCCTCACCACTTCGTTCCTAACCCTATCTACTCGAGATACACCAGCCATACTCCTTAGACACTTCATCTCAAGCACATTCAATTTCTGTCTCTCCATCACTTTCATTCCCCACAACTCCGATCCATACATCACAGTTGGTACAATCACTTTCTCATATAGAACTCTCTTTACCATTCATGCCCAACCCTCTATTTTTTACTACTCCCTTAACTGCCCCCAACACTTTGCAACCTTCATTCACTCTCTGACGTACATCTGCTTCCACTCCACCATTTGCTGCAACAACAGACCCCAAGTACTTAAACTGATCCACCTCCTCAAGTAACTCTCCATTCAACATGACATTCAACCTTGCACCACCTTCCCTTCTCGTACATCTCATAACCTTACTCTTACCCACATTAACTCTCAACTTCCTTCTCTCACACACCCTTCCAAATTCTGTCACAAATCGGCCAAGCTTCTCTTCTGTGTCTGCAACCAGTACAGTATCATCCGCAAACAAAAACTGATTTACCTCCCATTCATGGTCATTCTCGTCTACCAGTTTTAATCCTCGTCCAAGCACTCGAGCATTCACCTCTCTCACCACTCCATCAACATACAAATTATATATATATATACATATATATATATATATATATATATATATATATATATATATATATATATATATATATATATATATATATACAGTCAGCGCCATAATTTGTTTCGTAGTTGTAACCCCCGAAACAACTAATGTCACTTTTCACAGGGCTCCCCTTTTTCGCCTTGCGAAAATCGGCTGGGAGAAATTGACTACATGGCAACCTAGCCTAACTCTTTCACTATTGCACAGAAGGGTTGAGAGCTCAATCAGTGTTGTTCCTGACTTTGTGGAAGCCAGTTTGTGCACGCTTGTGGTCCGCCAGCCATTGTTATTTTTCTTGTGTTTCCTTGGTGTTATTGTGTGTTGTGTTGATCTTAATTATGCCATGGCCTAGGACAACACATGATGATATCGTAAGAGTCATTGAGTGTCATAAGTTAGGTTTAAAAACAAGTGAAATTCATAAACAAACCGGCGTCCAGCTGAGAACCATCCAAAACCTAGAGCGGAAGTTCAGCGAGGGTGGGTGCTTAGAAGCACCAACACACAAGAAAGTGTGTGGGAGGCCTTGCAAGGTGTTGAAACGCACTTTAAGTGTAGTTAAGCGCCAAATAGACGCTGTCCCCTCCACATCAGCCAAACAATTGAAGTTTGAAACCCCCAATCTCCTCGGGAACGTATCTGTCGAACTGTACAGAGACGTCTAAGTATGGACCTGGGGTATTGAAAAGTCACACCGTCACAGAAACCAGACATTAGTCTTCGTCAAATTGCTGCTCGGAAGGCTTTTGGTAAAAAAATGCAAAGACTGTGGCTTAGATGAGTGGCGGCAGGTCTTGTGGGGGTGACGAAGCCACTTTCTTTGTTTCTGATACCAGTGGGAGGAAGGTGTGGAGGGGGCCGCATACAGACCCGTTGGCAGACAGTCAAGTAGCAAAGCATCGTAATTCCCCCAGTATGTAATGGTATGGGGCTGCTTTGGTTATGGGGGATTGGGAAGATTATTGTTTTTAGAGAGAAATACGACAGTCAATCAATATTTTGAACTTCTCAATGACCATCTAGAGTAGTTTTGAAAAAACTGGCACGTCGATTTTTCAGCACACACCGCCAAAAGTGTTATAACCTGGTTGAATGATTGTAGTGTTAACTTTATAAAAGACTGGCCAGGTAATTCTCCCGATCTTTCACCCATTGAAAACCTTTGGGTAATAATTAAAGCAAAGATTCGGGAGGTAGACACGAGTTCTTTCGAAAAACTTAAGGCAGCCATCCAACACGTGTGGGACAATTTTGACCAAACCATCCTCCATAACCTTGCAGATTCCCTACCAAAATGCCTCAAGGAGACTTTAAAGAGGAAGGGGAAGCACACCAGCTATTGATCGTCTTTAGGTGAGTACCCCATGAAAATTTCCGTTTCTCATTATTTTTTTGGTTGTTATAGATTTTTTTTTACTGATGTTTTTTGTGAGAGGTTGGGTTACAGGTACTCCAAAACAACTAATAACGCCGACTGTATTATATATATATATATATATATATATATATATATATATATATATATATATATATATATATATATATATATATATATTCTGTGCAGTATATACACACATACTCGTACCTTGGGTTAAGGGTAACTTAGAGTACAAGCAAAATAGGATATAAGGGAAAAATTTTGAATTGGGTTCCGAACATTACATCGGTCTGTGAGCAAATAATTTTGCTTACAAGCACTAACAAGAACTACCACGCTATGTACAGAAATCAGTCATATGTTGCACATATACCACCCGTACAGTGTTCACATGATTTTTACCCGATTTTGTCACACATTAGCTCACACCCCAAACCTTGCTCAGAGTCTCACATTCTTCTACTCTCTGAGTAGCACTCGTAGAACCATCATCTCATGTCAGTGTCTTTGTTATTATTGTTTTGCAGGGTTGGGATGCCTGTCTGGTTGTGTTAGCTATTGTTCATTATAAAGACACTTTGTGCTGTGTTGTAAAGATAACAGTCAGTGTCTTTGTTATTATTTTTTGCAGGGTTGGGATGCCTGTCTGGTTGTGTTAGTTATTGTTCATTATAAAGACACTTTGTGCTGTGTTGTAAAGATAACAGTCAGTATTGTGACAATAGCCCGTAAGATGATTAAAAAGATGGTAAGGAGATAATTACCGTAGAAATAGAAAAGGAAATTATCACAAAGCATGAACAAGGCATGTGAGTGGCGGATACATCTAAACTGTACATTAGTACAATACAGTATCCATGATTTGTACAATTCTGAAGAAAAGAAAAGATATCGTATCGATAGATGCTGTGAAAGGGGTGCTGACACTGACAAAACATCGGCCATGTGTTCTTGATAACGTTAAAAAGCTACTACTTATCTGGATAAATGAGAAGCAATTAACAGATGATACGTTTGCTGAAAATATTACTTGTGAAAAGAGTAAAGGTATTACATGGTGACCTTGAGAAAAGCGAGCCAGGTACACCACCACCACCACACACAAAAAAAAAAACACAGCAAGTTTATAATTGCGACAAGACTGATCTTTTTTAGAGGAAGATGACCAGGAGGACCTTTACTACAGAAGGAGAAAGGGAAATTACTGGTCACAAGCCCATAAGACCATCTAATCCCACTGTTTTATAGTAATGCCAGCAGGGATTGCTAGACTAAACCACTCCTGTTATATCAATTAGAGAATTCACAAGCTTTCAAGAAGTGCAAGGTACAAGTGAGGCAATTTAATACTGTATCATGTGAAGGGAAAACACAAAGTCTTGAACGATCCACTTCTTCTTTGTGGAATAGACCAATGAGGTTTTTGGTCCTGAAATCAAAATGTACATTTTGGATTAGAAGCTCCCAATACAAGCCTTGTTACTTATGGACAATGTTCCTGGCCATCCTCCAGGCCTTGGAGATAACCTAATTGCAGAGTTCAAATTTGTTAAGATCAAGTTCTTACCATCCAACACCACTCAAATACTCCAACCTATGGATCAGCTGATGATCTTCAACTTCAAAAAGCTCCATACAAAATTAATGTTCAAGCAATGCTTTGGGGTCACCAAAGGGACCTACCTCACCCACCAAGAGCTTTGGAAACAGCATTTCCATATTGTCAACTGGCTCAATATTATTGAGAAAGCCTGACAAGGGGTCACAATCAGAACCCTCAATTCTGGTTGGAAGAAACTGTGGCCTAAATGCAACTTTAAAGGATTCAAACCCATGCAGGAGGCAGTTGAGCATACAATTGTCCTTGGGAAAGTTAGGGTTGGAGGTGAACACTGATGACATCAACAATCTTTCTTTAGCAACATAGTGAGCAGCTGAAGCTGAGAAACTGATGCTGTTGTATGAAGAGCAGCATCAGGAGAATGTGGAGTATATTTCATATGAGGAGGAGGAGCAGTCAGACAAACATCTTGCTTCAAGTGAAATCAGGATGTTAAAAATATCAGAAACACTGCAAAATTTTGTGGACACACATCACCCAGATAAGGCTTTGGCAGGCTGAGCAGCAAATTTATTTACCAACAACGCAATGGCTCTATTTCATGATATTTTAAAGAAAAGGCTAAAGCAGTCATCTCTAAATAGGTTCCTTGTCAAAATTGAAGGTAAGTGAAAAGATTATGACTAATTGTCCAGAAAACGTAAATTAAGTGATACAGTTAATAATAGGGTGTTCAAGAAAGAGATCTCTCGATATCTTATTAGAAGTTCTCCCGAAGGGAGATTCTCCTTCTAAGCAATAACTCCCACCTCTTCCTTTTCTCCCTCACGCCAACCATGACTCTCTGCTCAAGGGTAAAGTGCAAGTTAATTTGTCAATACAATATTTCTATTTTAGTGTGAATTCTTAATTCTTTTTTACATCTGATGTTAGAGATTATAATTTTTACAATAATCTTTAAAAAAAAACCCTTTAAAAATGAGTGTATACTGTATGTGTAACTATGGACACGTGGAATGCATCGAGTGAATTTCATTTATTTTCTATGGCGAAAACTGTTTTTGGGTACGAAAATTTTAGGTTGCAAGCACGCTCCAAAAATTAAACTCATAACCCAAGGTACTACTGTAAATAGATGTGTGTACATTATATAACATGTAGGCATGCATGTGCATGTGTAATAAGGTCTTTGAACAGATTTCGACTACCACAATGACAGTAGCGAGCATTAATACCTATTAACTGCTTCCTCCAGTGCAAATGGCATGGGATCATACTGCACTATATCATACGACAGAAGAACACCTAGCTTATCCTCCCTCAAGAAGTTCATACAACCTCTCAAGGGAGGAAAAGCCCCTAATTGTCAGATGAGACTATTTACTAAAGTCAATGGCAGCCCGATATTTTAGGTCAGTTTCATTGCTTAGAAAACTGCTACTACATACAGTAGTATAATTGGCGACGTTCCTCCTGGAGACGTCAAAGGCGAAGAGGTGCTAGCCTTCTTGGGCGACCTCTAGGAAAACTTCTTATTCTTGGTACCGAAGCGTACCCACTGCACCTCTGCCCCTGCACGGCGAACACAAGACTAACAAGCACAAGGGAAAGCACAAAGGAATATACTGTCAAAGCACAAGGCACAAGGTAAAAGCACTAAGCACGAGGGAGAGCACAACGGGCCATGCGGTAACCACATGGTACACGAGTCGGGGACACAAGGGTCGCACTGAGATAAGAGGAGCGTCGAGATGATATCACAACGCGACCAGAGAACTTACTGGAGATCACGACCCAAGCTCATATGTGGCCTACCTTGGGTTTGCCCTCAGGGCACGTGTCCTTCCGCTAGGCCTACCATTACAGAAAATGGGAGTAGGGTAAACTACACAAAACTCTGGTCGTTTGAGAGGAGGTTCCAGGTAACTCCTAAGAAAGTGTTTCGAGGTAAGTCTCTGTGTTGGAACAACTGCTACTACATAGTAGTATAATTGGCTACCTGTTAGTCATAAGAAGGATCAATGGCTTGAGGTTGTTAAAATAAATCCCCAAGGCACAGAAGTGCCTAGTACCTTGGTGGGAGGAAATGGCCCCAAAACAGTAGATGAGCCTCTTCACATGATGCCAATGGCAATCATTTTTTCACTTCTGTGGGATGCTTAGAAAGCAAAAACATTCTTACCATCTTTCATGGGGTTAAAGAAACCAAATCGCTGGAGACATGTGTCTTGATATTCTATACACTATACCTGAATGACAAGACAACAAAAATGTAACAAGAGGATTCATTATTATCATCATTACACGCCAAGCTGCATCCCTAGTTGGGAAAATATGCAAACCTAATGGCAAAATAAGTGAAGTATAGAATAAAGTATGAGAAATTATCAATAATAAAAAATCTTGATAAACAGGAATGTTAAAAAATAGGTAAAGGATAAACTAGGAAATGACACTCATGTCAACCTGTTACACAAAAACCTTTAGCACCAAGTTTGATCTTTTGAAGTGTCACTACATAATTTTGTCAGACATAATAAAATGTTTAGAATACTGAGTAATCTTCAGGAGAAATATAGGATTTTTTAATTGTTTAAGGAGAGAAAGCTGGATATTTTGGCTCTAACCGATACAAAAGTGAATGGGCAATGTGTTAGGGATAAGAGAGACGAAGAGTGATTGGATCTGGAATAGTTGCAAAGTTCAGATTATTATTATTATTATTACTATCCAAGCTACAACCCTAGTTGGAAAAGCAAGATGCTATAAGCCCAGGGGCTCCAACAGGGTAAAATAGCCCAGTGAGGAAAGGAAATAAGGAAATAAATAAATGAAGAGAACAAATTAACAATAAATCATTCTAAAATAAGTAACAACGTCAAAACAGACATGTCATATATAAACTATTAACAACATCAAAAACAAATATGTCATAAATAAACTATAAAAAGACTCATGTCCGCCTGGTCAACAAAAAAGCATTTGCTCCAACTTTGAACTTTTGAAGTTCTACTGATTCAACCACCCGATTAGGAAGATCATTCCACAACTTGGTAACAGCTGGAATAAAACTTCTAGAGTACTGCGTAGTATTGAGTCTCGTGATGGAGAAGGCCTGGCTATTAGAATTAACTGCCTGCCTAGTATTACGAACAGGATAGAATTGTCCAGGGAGATCTGAATGTAAAGGATGGTCAGAGTTATGAAAAATCTTAGTGCTTGTGATTTCTCAGAGAATTGGGACAGGTGAAAGAGGACAAAAGTGCTAGCTGAAGGATTCTTTCAGTGAGGTTGAGTCTTAAAAGAGGTGCACAGTTGTGATAGTGTGTACAAGCCCGAACTGGAAAAGAATGAGAGAGAGACAATCTTTGACAGAATTTGAAAATGTTTTTACCGGTTTGGAGATCATGAAAAGGTAGTTGTGTCAGACCATTTAGACAAAGGGCAATTGGTAAAGAAATAGATGATGCTGTGGGAAGATATGGAGTTTTAGAGTAAAAATGAATGCAGTGTCTTGGGAGACTGTATTTCCAATGGGGATGGATCTTCTTTTAAAATATCTCTACAATACATGGTTTTCATGGAAATATATCTACATGTACAATATATCAAAGGGAGATTTTTTATGGAACTGAAAGATGTAATGAGGTTGAGGCTAGCCTAGCAAAAGTGTTTTAAATTGTTTGCAAGAAGAGCAAGAGATGGTTGAATAAGAGAAGAGGCGAAGAACTGAGCAGGTGAAGCAAAGAAGGTTACATTATACAAAAATTTATCAAGGGCAATTTGAGATGTTTATGAAAACAAATGTCAGGAAGTATGAAGGAATTGTTGTCCAGACTACTCTCTTTGGAAGTTAAAATATGGTTATTGACTGTGATTAACAGGAAAAAGTTGAGACAGAATAAATTACATAAGAAAGTTTTCAGGATAAGAAATAAGGAGATAAAAAATGTGTAGTAAAAGGTTAGCTAGGTGACTGACGGATTTGTTTATTAGAGGCTGTCTGGTGTCATAACCACTGGGGGTCACTGATGCTAAAATAGTCAAATTTTTAAAATCTAAACGAAAAAATTCAAAACTGTACAAAAAAGAGACAAATAATAAATTAACATTATAACAGACTAAAATATCCTAGATATTGATTTCATCCATTCAAATTTGATGTGAAAAACATGTTTCTGACAAAAAAAAAAAAATTGCAAAATCTCCAACTCTGCTATGTAGAATTCTTTGAGAGTCTTGGCAAGTACTAGTATGTATATGCCATCTTAACTTTGAACCTCAAATTAAAAAAGGATCCCTGTAATCACACACACTGGGGGACCCAATCAATTATAGTCAATTTCTTTTAGCGAGGCTGATTTGCACCGACTCACAGCGGTGCCCTTTTAGCTCGGAAAAAGTTTCCTGATCGCTGATTGGTTGGACGAGATAATTCTAAACAATCAGACAACAAAAAAGTTTCCTGATTGGTGATTGGTTGGACGAGATAATTCTAACCAATCAGCGATCCGGAAACTTTTCCGAGCTAAAAGGGCACCGTTGCGAGTCGGTGCAAATATGCATCGCTAAAAGAAATGGACTATAGTGGCTTAATGTCAAGGGGATCAGATAACCATTGCAATATGGGTCGTTTACATGAAAAATCAGACTATTTTGAGAGGGTTTGGTCATGTGGAAATAATGGAGGATGATAAATTTGTAAAAAGAATGATAGAATTTAGGAATATTTGGACGAAAGAGGAGAAGCTGGCCTATAAAGAGATTTTAGGCAAGTATGGAAGAGGCTCTACATGAAAGAAATGAGAGAGCACATACAATATAGATGCAAATGATAAAACGTGTGTAAGGGGACTAGACATGGTGCTGATGAGCTGCTGTGCAGGTATACAAAATTACCTCCTTCTTTACATCTTCAACAGTTACACCCAACGGCATTATTTAATTTACACAAACTTTTCCTTCAACCTCTCAACCTCCTTCTTTACATCTTCAACAGTTACACCCAACGGCATTATCTAATTTACACAAGCCCTTCCTTCAACCTCTCAACCTCCTTCTTTACATCATCAACAGTTACACCCAACAGCATTATCTAATTTACACAAGCCCTTCCTTCAACCTCTCAACCTCCTTCTTTACATCTTCAACAGTTACACCCAACGGCATTATCTAATTTACACAAGCCCTTCCTTCAACCTCTCAACCTCCTTCTTTACATCTTCAACAGTTACACCCAACGGCATTATTTAATTTACACAAGCCCTTCCTTCAACCTCTCAACATCCTTCTTTACATCTTCAACAGTTACACCCAACGGCATTATCTAATTTACACAAACCCTTCCTTCAACCTCTCAACCTCCTTCTTTACATCTTCAACAGTTACACCCAACGGCATTATTTAATTTACACAAGCCCTTCCTTCAACCTCTCAACATCCTTCTTTACATCTTCAACAGTTACACCCAACGGCATTATCTAATTTACACAAGCCCTTCCTTCAACCTCTCAACCACCTTCTTTACATCTTCAACAGTTACACCCAACGGCATTATCTAATTTACACAAACCCTTCCTTCAACCTCTCAACCTCCTTCTTTACATCTTCAACAGTTACACCCAACGGCATTATTTAATTTACGCAAACCCTCAACTTTCTTTCAACCTCTCAACCTCCTTCTTTACATCTTCAACAGTTACACCCAACGGCATTATTTAATTTATGCAAACCCTCAACTTTCTTTCAACCTCTCAACCTCCTTCTTTACATCTTCAACAGTTACACCCAACAGCATTATTTAATTTACACAAACCCTTCCTTCAACCTCTCAACCTCCTTCTTTACATCTTCAACAGTTACACCCAACGGCATTATCTAATTTACACAAACCCTTCCTTCAACCTGTCAACCTCCTTCTATACATCTTCAACAGTTACACCCAACGGCATTATCTAATTTACACAAACCCTTCCTTCAACCTCTCAACCTCCTTCTTTACATCTTCAACAGTTACACCCAACGGCATTATTTAATTTACGCAAACCCTCAACTTTCTTTCAACCTCTCAACCTCCTTCTTTACATCTTCAACAGTTACACCCAACGGCATTATTTAATTTATGCAAACCCTCAACTTTCTTTCAACCTCTCAACCTCCTTCTTTACATCTTCAACAGTTACACCCAACGGCATTATTTAATTTACACAAACTCTTCCTTCAACCTCTCAACCTCCTTCTTTACATCTTCAACAGTTACACCCAACGGCATTATCTAATTTACACAAACCCTTCCTTCAACCTCTCAACCTCCTTCTTTACATCTTCAACAGTTACGCCCAACGGCATTATTTAATTTACGCAAACCCTCAACTTTCTTTCAACCTCTCAACCTCCTTCTTTACATCTTCAACAGTTACACCCAACGGCATTATTTATTTTACACAAACCCTTCCTTCAACCTCTCAACCTCCTTCTTTACATCTTCAACAGTTACACCCAACGGCATTATTTATTTTACACAAACCCTTCCTTCAACCTCTCAACCTCCTTCTTTACATCTTCAACAGTTACACCCAACGGCATTATCTAATTTACACAAACCCTTCCTTCAACCTCTCAACCTCCTTCTTTACATCTTCAACAGTTACACCCAACGGCATTATCTAATTTACACAAACCCTTCCTTCAACCTCTCAACCTCCTTCTTTACATCTTCAACAGTTACACCCAACGGCATTATCTAATTTACACAAACCCTTCCTTCAACCTCTCAACCTCCTCCTTTACATCTTCAACAGTTACACCCAAAGGCATTATTCAATTTACACAAACCCTCAACTTTCCTTCAACCTCCTCCTTTACATCTTCAACAGTTACACCCAATGGCATTATTTAATTTACACAAACCCTCAACTTTCCTTCAACCTCTCAACCTCCTTCTTTACATCTTCAACAGTTACACCCAAAGGCATTATTCAATTTACACAAACCCTCAACTTTCCTTCAACCTCCTTCTTTACATCTTCAACAGTTACACCCAACGGCATTATTTAATTTATGCAAACCCTCAACTTTCTTTCAACCTCTCAACCTCCTTCTTCACATCTTCAACAGTTACACCCAAAGGCATTATTTAATTAACACAAGCCCTTTCCATACTTTCGTCATTAAGATCCATTTCTCTTCTACCATTCACAAACAACAATCGTTTAATATTCTTCTTCTCGTGAGAGATGAAAAGAACCTGTAAAAGGAGAATGACAAGTAAAATTAAGTCTTTATGCCATACACATTGAAAAAGCTCTTAAAAAACTACACAACAATCTCATAAAAGTAGATTCCAAACTCATCTTTTCTTAATAATAACCTGATAGAATATTCAACAATCCGGAAAATGTTATGATGAAAAAAAAAAAAAAACATTCACAATATATACTCTAAAATATAATTCCGGGCCTATAATAATAATAATAATAATAATAATAATAATAATAATAATAATAATAATTCTTTATTTCCAATTTATACATTGGGTATTGATGTCCATGTTAAGGATAATCCAAAGCATCAAGTACACAGAGAAACTAAACATAATATAAAAGTGTTAAAAGTATTGATAAAAATATAAGTACTCAAAATAATAAAAACAAAAGCATTTAAAACTATAATCACGAGTCTTATAAAAGTCAGGAGAAAAACCAAATGTATAATAGTTCTAAAAGTATTGATAAAAACATATGCATTTAAAACGTTAAGAGCATAAAAAGACCATATCATTAGAACATTAAAAGTATTGAATAGAATGGAAACGTAGGATTCTCCCTCACCTCGTGGTCTTGTAGTTTTCGGCCAACAACCCTAAAGGTGTTGTTGAGCTGATGCTGATATATATGTACTTTGGACAGACCTGTCGAAGAGCCGGAGGGCAGCCATTTTTTATTGACATCGTCGTAAATCATGACAGATGCCCTCGCACTGCAAACGCTGTGTTCGCTGAAATATTCAGAAAACTGAGTTAAACAACAGTCATGACTTGCCTTGTCTACTTGCTAAAAATATATAGGTATGGATAAATATCTACGCAACATCGTGTTCAAATAGAAATAAATTTCTACCTCATACTTGGGATCGAACGCTGGCCCCTTCTAATGAAAGGCCAGGTCGAAACCAACCATGCCACGAGAGGCCTTTAACTGGCCTCTCGTGGCATGGTTGGTTTCGACCTGGCCTGACATTAGAAGGGGTCAGCGTTCGATCCCAAGTATGAGGTAGAAATTTATTTATATCTAGGTATTTTAAATAAATATGACATCATAAAGAACAGCATAATCACAGTAAACGAAAGATATCTTCTAAAAGAAAACACCAAATCTATTGGGGGTGAAAAATATGTCCGAATGTTGTGAAATATCATTTTATGGGGTAAAACAGATCCTTGACCTTGGATTAAAATTTGACATTTCCGACCCTTATCATTAACAACGCACCAAAGTTGCTTATCAATTCAGGTACTAAAAGTAGTATCACACCGATTTTCCCTCAAATTATTGTAAGGGGTCCTTTAATACGTTCACATGTTACACAAATGATGATGATGATGATTATAAAAATAGTAACGATGGTGATAAAATGCAAAGAATAAGAGTAAAATTAATGTTTTTAAATCATATGAGATGCTAAAAAAAAAAAAAAAAAAAAAAAAAAAAAAAAAAAAAGGAGTTGGAAGACCCAGGCCTACACGGCTGAGGACTAAGAAGCGTGATGTACATGATGAACGAAGTTTTAAATCAAAAGCTCAAGATAGAGACGACTGGCGAAATCTAACTAAGGCCCTTTGCGTCAATAGGCGTAGGAGATGATGATGATGAATTAAAAACCTTCACTAAAGGTGGAATAATGATGGAATATGATCATATTATTTAAAACAATGTTATTATAATTAATTCATTAATTCATTATATCAACATCAATGAGTTACCTTATCACACTAAAAGCTCGCGCACTGACCTGTACAAAAATAACATTCAAAGGGAGTGGTCCACAAACATTAAGCTCTTGCAACTCCGCCCATTTCTCATTAACAGAATAAAAGAGCCCTATTACAAAGCATCTCCCTGAACCACACGTAATCTCTCTCTTTCTCTCTCTCTCTCTCTCTCTCTCTCTCTCTCTCTCTCTCTCTCTCTCTCTCTCTCTCTCAATACTTTTCCTTGGAAAAGTAAAAAATTTTCATGAATGAATACCAGTTACCTGAAGCACACGTAATCTCTCTCTCTCTCTCTCTCTCTCTCTCTCTCTCTCTCTCTCTCTCTCAATACTTTTCCTTGGAAAAGTAGAAAATTTTCATGAATAAATACCAGTTACCTGAAGCACACGTTATCTCTCTCTCTCTCTCTCTCTCTCTCTCTCTCTCTCTCTCTCTCTCTCTCTCTCTCTCTCTCTCTCTCTCTCTAAATACTTTTCCTTGGAAAAGTAAAAAATTTTCATGAATGAATACCATTTACCTGAAAGCACACGTAATCTCTCTCTCTCTCTCTCTCTCTCTCTCTCTCTCTCTCTCTCTCTCTCTCTCTCTCTCTCTCTCTAAATACTTTTCCTTGGAAAAGTAAAAAATTTTCATGAATGAATACCATTTACCTGAAGCACACGTAATCTCTCTCTCTCTCTCTCTCTCTCTCTCTCTCTCTCTCTCTCTCTCTCTCTCTCTCTCTCTCTCTCTCTCTCTCTCAATACTTTTCCTTGGAAAAGTAGAAAATTTTCATGAATAAATACCAGTTACCTGAAGCACACGTAATTCTCTCTCTCTCTCTCTCTCTCTCTCTCTCTCTCTCTCTCTCTCTCTCTCTCTCTCTCTCTCTCTCACGATACTTTTCCTTGGAAAAGTAAAAAATTTTCATGAATAAATACCTGAAGCACACGTAATCTCTCTCTCTCTCTCTCTCTCTCTCTCTCTCTCTCTCTCTCTCTCTCTCTCTCTCTCTCTCTCAATACTTTTCCTTGGAAAAGTAGAAAATTTTCATGAATAAATACCAGTTACCTAAAGCACACGTAATTCTCTCTCTCTCTCTCTCTCTCTCTCTCTCTCTCTCTCTCTCTCTCTCTCTCTCTCTCTCTCTCTCTCTCTCTCTCAATACTTTTCCTTGGAAAAGTAAAAAATTTTCATGAATGAATACCTGAAGCACACGTAATCTCTCTCTCTCTCTCTCTCTCTCTCTCTCTCTCTCTCTCTCTCTCTCTCTCTCTCTCTCTCTCTCAATACTTTTCCTTGGAAAAGTAGAAAATTTAATACCAGTTACATTCACAATACTTTTAGCAGTTTATATGACCTAAATAGGATATCTATAGTCAATTTCTTTTAGCGATGCAGATTTGCACCGACTCGCAGCGGTGCCCTTTTAGCTCGGAAAAGTTTCCGGATCGCTGATTGGTTGGACGAGATAATTCTAGCCAATCAGCGATCAGGAAACTTTTCCGAGCTAAAAGGGCACCGCTGCGAGTAAGTTTCCTGATCGCTGATTGGTTAGAATTATCTCGTCCAACCAATCAGCGATCAGGAAACTTTTCCGAGCTAAAAGGGCACCGCTGCGAGTTGGTGCAAATCTGCCTCGATAAAAGAAATGGACTATAGAGCCAATTAGAATTGGAACTAGTATTCCTGGTTGATGTTAATTGAAATTTAATGGTAACAGTGATGTTGCAAGACATAACAGATGTCGAAGGACAGAAATCCCTTACACCCCTTCATGTGAATTGTGTTCTGTCTTAAAAGCTTCACTTTTCATCATGTATTTATTATTATTATTATTATTATTATTATTATTATTATTATTATTATTATTATTATTATTATTATTATTATTATTATTATTACTTGCTAAGCTACAACCCTAGCTGGAAAAGCAGGATGCTATAAGCCCAAGGGCTCCAACAGGGAAAATAGCCTAGTGAGGAAAGGAAATAAGAAAACTACAAGAGTAGAAATAACCAATTAAAATAAAGTATTTTGAGAACAGTAACAACACTAAAATATTTCTTTCATATATAAACTATAATAACTTTAAAAAAGCAAGAGGAAGAGAAATAAGATAGAATAGTGCGCCCGAGTTTACCCTCAAGCAAGAGAACTCTAACCCAAAAACAGTGAAAGACCATGGTACAGAGGCTAAGGCACTACCCAAGACTAGCGAACAATGGTTTGATTTTGAAGTGTCCTTCTCCTAGAAGAGCTGCTTGTCATAGCTAAAGAATCTCTTCTACCCTTACCAGGAGGAAAGTAGCCACTGAGCAATTAAATTGCAATAATTAACCCCTTGAGCAAAGACGAAGTGTTTGTTAATCTCACTGTTATCAAGTATAAGAGGACAGAGGAGAATATGTAAGAAATAGGCCAGACTATTCAGGATATGTGTAGGCAAAAGGAAAATGAGCCGTAACCAAAATGAGCCGTAACCAAAATAAAGGATCCTATGTAGTACTATCTGGCCAGTCAAAGGACACATATATACATAATCTTCATTCCTGATCTGGACATTAATCTCTGGCACCGTCATTTAACTAGTTCTTTATGCATGTTGCACAAGATTTTTCATCATTCAAATCATCCATTGCATTCATTCTCTTCCCAGACTGTACCATCAGGTACGTGGGATTAAGTATGCAGTTAATTCTAACAGCCTTGCCTTCTAAATCATAAGGCACAATACTACATAGTATTCTAGAAGTTTCATTCCAACTATGCCCAGATTAATTCAAACTTTTTGCAAATACTTTACTGTTAAACAGGTTGACATGTCTCGGTTTCATAAGTTATATGTAACTGATCTATTTTAAAGTTGTTACAGGTCCAAAATATTTCATATTTTTTATTCATTACTTA
>NC_090725.1:74470542-74478042 GCF_036898095.1 Palaemon carinicauda
GTTCGTTTAAGGTTGTGTGCGTTCATTCGCTCGTTCGTTTAAGGTTGTGTGCGTTCATTCGCTCGTTCGTTTAAGGTTGTGTGCGTTCATTCGCTCGTTCGTTTAAGGTTGTGTGCGTTCATTCGCTCGTTCGTTTAAGGTTGTGTGCGTTCATTCACTCGTTCGTTTAAGGTTGTGTGCGTTCATTCGCTCGTTCGTTTAAGGTTGTGTGCGTTCATCGCTAGTCGTTAAGGTTGTGCGTTCCTCGTTCGTTTAAGGTTGTGTGCGTTCATTCGCTCGTTCGTTTAAGGTTGTGTGCGTTCGTTCGCTCGTTCGTTTAAGGTTGTGTGCGTTCATTCGCTCGTTCGTTTAAGGTTGTGTGCGTTCATTCGCTCGTTCGTTTAAGGTTGTGTGCGTTCATTCGCTCGTTCGTTTAAGGTTGTGTGCGTTCATTCGCTCGTTCGTTTAAGGTTGTGTGCGTTTATTCACTCGTTCGTTTAAGGTTGTGTGCGTTCATTCGCTCGTTCGTTTAAGGTTGTGTGCGTTCATTCGCTCGTTCGTTTAAGGTTGTGTGCGTTCGTTCGCTCGTTCGTTTAAGGTTGTGTGCGTTCATTCGCTCGTTCGTTTAAGGTTGTGTGCGTTCGTTCGCTCGTTCGTTTAAGGTTGTGTGCGTTCATTCGCTCGTTCGTTTAAGGTTGTGTGCGTTCATTCGCTCGTTCGTTTAAGGTTGTGTGCGTTCATTCGCTCGTACGTTTAAGGTTGTGTGCGTTCATTCGCTCGTACGTTTAAGGTTTTGTGCGTTCAATCGCTCGTTCGTTTAAGGTTGTGTGCGTTCATTCGCTCGTTCGTTTAAGGTTGTGTGCGTTCATTCGCTCATTCGTTTAAGACTTATGCAAGACACGGGCTCTTGCGTTGGAGGCCTGTTAAGGTTGTGTCTACATTTTCCTTTGCCATTTGATATTCAGTATTATTGTTAGGCTCAGGAGGCGTATTGTAAGGACATAACTAATAAGGAAATGAAATTTTTCCGTAGCATACTAGATTATTATTATTATTGTTATTATTATTATTATTATTATTATTATTATTATCCAAGCTACAACCCTAATTGGAAAAGCAAGATGCTATAAGCCCAGGGGCTCCAATAGGGAAAACTAGCCCAGTGAGGAAAGGAAATAAGGAAATAAATAACTGAAGAGAACATATTAACAATAAATCATTCTAAAAAAAGCAATGTCAAAAAATATATGTTATATATAAACTATTAACAACATCAAAAACAAATATGTCGTATATAAACTCTAAAAAGACTCATGTCCGCCTGGTCAACAAAAAAGCATTTGCTCCAGGACCTAAAGGGAGCAATTGAATTTAAGAAGAAACTAAAGACATTACTTTTCACAAGATCATATGATTTAGAAGATGCTACAATCAAAGAATTGTATAAGTTATAATGAAAATGTTTCGTTAGATGATTAATATGGACCAGCCCGAGAAGTAGTTCACTCGACTTCAGTGGAGGGTTGGATTTAAACCCAAAACAAGTAAACAAGTAAGTAGTATGCTCGTTAGGACGATGATCCCTAGATCGGTAAGCTTAAGGATTATGTCTGGTCAGTACTTGGATGGGTGAACAAACAATGAATGACATACACTTATGACAAACATTCGTAACGACATACGATATAAGGTCCTTAATTATGAGGCTAATGTCGAAGCTTTTGGGAAGTGTAATGGGAGCGGCATTTAATCACAACGATAACTGGGAAAGCTATTGATAATCACAGTTAATATGCTATCATTATGTAGCTTTGAAGTTAGTATTGGCAAAAAGAATACATACATACATATACCAAGGCACTTCCCCCAATTTTTGGGGGTAGCCGACATCAACAAAAGAAACAAAAACAAAAAAGGGGACCTCTACTCTCTACGTTCCTCCAGCCTAACAAGGGACTCAACCGAGTTCAACTGGTACTGCTAGGGTGCCACAGCCCCACCCTCCCCCGTTATCCAAAAAGAATAGGAATCGTAAAATAACATTCATGCTCAGGTTAAATTTATTAGCAAATTTGAGTATTTTACAGTTTATCAGCCTGGATGGGAGCGGGGTGGGGTGAGGTGGGATGGCATGGGGTCGACTTAACTGCTGCCTCCTCTTCTGCAATAGAACTCGTGCCAAAAGTACAGGGGGTAAAGAATGTTTGTAACCCCCACCCCCCACCCCCCTCTCTCTCTCTCTCTCTCTCTCTCTCTCTCTCTCTCTCTCTCTCTCTTTTGCGTATTGTTGAATTATATTTTTATTTACTTATCTTACCTTGCACGTAATAGGAAAGTATTGGTCATTTGGATTGTAGTAGTCCCATCACGTATATACTGTAGGCACATATGTATCTCATCTCTAATTCATCAGAAGATGACATATCCTCATCTTATCTGTGGGTGCGATTTTGTATCTACTGTTTTATATATATATATATATATATATGTATATATATATATATATATAGATGCGTAAAAATCACAGGAAAACGTGATGCTCAGATGCAGAAGAACCACAGGGAAAATCGTATATTTCGTATCTTCATTTTCCCTGTGGTTCTTCTGCATATATATACTGTATATATATATATATATATATATGGTACACTATTGCCGTATGTTTGTAACCACTTTTATGTAATAGATTGTTCTTTTGGTAATGTTCACATAAAGTGTATGATCGGTTGGTTTGCTATTCGGTTATGGACAGCACGATGTAGCTGGATAAAATTTTTATACTAATATGGTTTCTTATAGTTTATGGATATGTTAGTAAACGTGTTCTCTTTTTATATGTCTTGCAAATAAAGGCGTGCAGATAGGTGAACAGAGGGAACTGTTGTTGTGAGTGGCGATGCATGCTGTATGTCATCCGTTTGCAGAAGTATTACTTGGAGAGTATTTTTGTCTGGGTTGGCCCCTTTTAGATTTAAGATGGCTTATCACAGAATGATGAATAAACTGACATATCCGCTTCGGTATTATTATTATTATTATTATTATTATTATTATTATCCAAGCTACAACCCTAGTTAGAAAAGCAAGATGCTATAAGCCCAGATGCTCCAACAGGGAAAAATTGCCCAGTGAGGAAAGGAAATAAGGAAATAAATAAATAAAGAGAACAAATTAACAATAAATCATTCTAAAAAAGTAACAACATCAAAACAGACATGTCATATATAAACTATTAACAACATCAAAAACAAATATGTCATAAATAAACTATAAAAAGACTCATGTCCGCCTGGTCAACAAAAAAGCATTTGCTGCAACTTTGAACTTTTGAAGTTCTACTGATTCAACTACCCGATTAGGAAGATCATTAAATGTATTTCTTTAGTCTTTTGCAGGTATACATTACCGTCTGGACAGATGAAAAGATAATAAATACCCTTGTGCCTCTCACCAAATTCAGTCATGTATTGGAAATCGGTATACGGTCAAGTATTCTTCAGACGAAATGCTTTCATGACGTCTGAAAAAACACCTTTTTTGCTTTGGCGTGACAGCGGCCACTGGTTCCTAGATTTCTGAAAATCGACCAAATTCAGAAATTGTATGAATGCATAAATTGTGCAAATTATACATTGACGGTGTTGATGAGAAAATGTCGTGTGTGTGCTGGGTGTGCGTGTGTCGCTTGTCTGTGTCATTCAGTCATTGATTTGGCACAAGAGTCAGTGACCCAACCGGTTTTATATTCAAGGTTAACAACGACCGACGAATCTCTCTCTCTCTCTCTCTCTCTCTCTCTCTCACATGTTTGTGTTTGGCAGCATGATCATCTTATTTTAGGTTGACTTAAGCGCATTGTCGCAGTTATTTATTCTATATATATATATATATATAATATATATATGTATGTATGTATATATATGTATATATATATATATATATGTATATATATATATATATATATGTATATATGTATGTATGTATGTATGTATATATATGTGTATATATATATATATATATATGTATGTATGTATGTATGTATATATGTGTATATATATATATATATATGTATGTATATATATATATATATATGTATGTATATATATATGTATATATATATATATATATATGTATGTATATATATATATATATATAATAAAGTGTTATTGATTTTGATTAACGCGAATCCATTTTGCCATAAAAACAGTCTTTAAACCTTTTGATAAGTATTAATGAATTATGTTTACAAGTTTGCAACTAAGTATGCAATAAAAAACTGGCTTTGTTGCTTAAACGAGATTCATTTGATATAAGACCTACTAAATCACTCGAGTTAGATTGATAAAGACTCAAACATAATTTGTTATTTATAATACTTGAAGGGTAAAGATTTGTCCTTTCTTAACCTTTTACGTCTAACGTTAATGAAGGTCATCTTTCATATTTTTTTTTTCTGTGTCTTAGAAGACGGAACTTGTAAGCCACATAGAGACTGTGCCGAGAATAAATGTGTAGACTACAGTTGAATAATTGATGGGAAGGGAGAATATCAATATAAGTTTTTTTCATTCATAGTTTTTCTCAGAAAGCAAATTTTTAAGATGTTTAATATAGCATATATTGTAGTGTGCAGGGTTGCCAGGTTGGCCTTTTTTCAGGCCAAAAAAAATCTCAAATTTGTCCTTTTTTGCAATTAGTTGTCCTTTAGTAATATCATGAAAAGATGTTGGTTTTAAATACTATATTTTTTGCCTTTTTCTACTAATGGGTTGACCTTTTAAAGCTGTGGTTGATAATAAGTTGGTCTTTTCTCATTTAGAAAACCTGGCAACTCTGGTAGTGTGGGATTAAACCAATCATCTTAGTACTGTTTGTCAAGATTCGAAATCCTATAGTCCATTTCTTTTAGTGAGGCATATTTGCACCTACTCGCAGCGGTGCCCTTTTAGCTCGGAAAGGTTTCCCGATCGCTGATTGGTTGGACAAGATAATTCTAACCAATCAACGATCAGGAAACTTTTCCGAGCTAAAAGGGCACCGTTGTGAGTCGGTGCAAATATGCCTCGCTAAAAGAAATGGACTATAGAGAAATTCATAGCTGCAAAGAAGAAAAAAATGAAATCCTAACATAAATATCTGCGATGTATGTACTTGGAGAGTTTAGGCATCGATTTTTCCATTTATCTATTCAAAATCTGCTTTGAAATTTCAGTGAAAACACTTTTAACCAAGCCTGCAACCGGCTGATCATTACAACTGACAATACTGGCTGTTATTGTTGCAACCAAGCCTGCAACCGGCTGAGAATCACAACTGACAATACTGGCTGTTATTGTTGCAACCAAGCCTGCAACCGGCTGATCATCACAACTGACAATACTGGCTGTTATTGTTGCAACCAAGCCTGCAACCGGCTGATCATCACAACTGACAATCCTGGCTGTTATTGTTGTAACCAAGCCTGCAACCGGCTGATCATCACAACTGACAATACGGGCTGTTATTGTTGTAACCAAGCCTGCAACCGGCTGATCATCACAACTGACAATTCTGGCTGTTATTGTTGTAACCAAGCCTGCAACCGGCTGATCATCACAACTGACAATACGGGCTGTTATTGTTGTAACCAAGCCTGCAACCTGCTGATCATCACAACTGACAATTCTGGCTGTTATTGTTGTAACCAAGCCTGCAACCGGCTGATCATTACAACTGACAATTCTGGCTGTTATTGTTGTAACCAAGCCTGCAACCGGCTGATCATCACAACTGACAATACGGGCTGTTATTGTTGTAACCAAGCCTGCAACCGGCTGATCATCACAACTGACAATACGGGCTGTTATTGTTGTAACCAAGCCTGCAACCGGCTGATCATCACAACTGACAATACTGGCTGTTATTGTTGTAACCAAGCCTGCAACCGGCTGATCATCACAACTGACAATTCTGGCTGTTATTGTTGTAACCAAGCCTGCAACCGGCTGATCATCACAACTGACAATTCTGGCTGTTATTGTTGTAACCAAGCCTGCAACCGGCTGATCATCACAACTGACAATACGGGCTGTTATTGTTGTAACCAAGCCTGCAACCGGCTGATCATCACAACTGACAATACGGGCTGTTATTGTTGTAACCAAGCCTGCAACCGGCTGATCATCACAACTGACAATTCTGGCTGTTATTGTTGTAACCAAGCCTGCAACCGGCTGATCATCACAACTGACAATACGGGCTGTTATTGTTGTAACCAAGCCTGCAACCGGCTGATCATCACAACTGACAATACGGGCTGTTATTGTTGTAACCAAGCCTGCAACCGGCTGATCATCACAACTGACAATACGGGCTGTTATTGTTGTAACCAAGCCTGCAACCGGCTGATCATCACAACTGACAATACGGGCTGTTATTGTTGTAACCAAGCCTGCAACCGGCTGATCATCACAACTGACAATACGGGCTGTTATTGTTGTAACCAAGCCTGCAACCGGCTGATCATCACAACTGACAATACGGGCTGTTATTGTTGTAACCAAGCCTGCAACCGGCTGATCATCACAACTGACAATACGGGGCTGTTATTGTTGTAACCAAGCCTGCAACCGGCTGATCATCACAACTGACAATTCTGGCTGTTATTGTTGTAACCAAGCCTGCAACCGGCTGATCATCACAACTGACAATTCTGGCTGTTATTGTTGCAACCAAGCCTGCAACCGGCTGATCATCACAACTGACAATTCTGGCTGTTATTGTTGCAACCAAGCCTGCAACCGGCTGAGAATCACAACTGACAATACTGGCTGTTATTGTTGCAACCAAGCCTGCAACCGGCTGATCATCACAACTGACAATCCTGGCTGTTATTGTTGCAACCAAGCCTGCAACCGGCTGATCATCACAACTGACAATACGGGCTGTTATTGTTGCAACCAAGCCTGCAACCGGCTGATCATCACAACTGACAATTCTGGCTGTTATTGTTGCAACCAAGCCTGCAACCGGCTGATCATCACAACTGACAATACGGGCTGTTATTGTTGTAACCAAGCCTGCAACCGGCTGATCATCACAACTGACAATACGGGCTGTTATTGTTGTAACCAAGCCTGCAACCGGCTGATCATCACAACTGACAATACGGGCTGTTATTGTTGTAACCAAGCCTGCAACCGGCTGATCATCACAACTGACAATTCTGGCTGTTATTGTTGCAACCAAGCCTGCAACCGGCTGATCATCACAACTGACAATACGGGCTGTTATTGTTGTAACCAAGCCTGCAACCGGCTGATCATCACAACTGACAATACGGGCTGTTATTGTTGTAACCAAGCCTGCAACCGGCTGATCATCACAACTGACAATACGGGCTGTTATTGTTGCAACCAAGCCTGCAACCGGCTGATCATCACAACTGACAATCCTGGCTGTTATTGTTGCAACCAAGCCTGCAACCGGCTGATCATCACAACTGACAATCCTGGCTGTTATTGTTGCAACCAAGCCTGCAAC
>NC_090725.1:74483042-74506551 GCF_036898095.1 Palaemon carinicauda
ACATGATTAGAAATGAAACTATAAGAGAGATTACTCGAGTGCCATATATGGATGAGATCATGGTGAGGGGTAGATGGAGATGGTTTGGGCATGCTCTGCGCAGACCCCAAGAGAGATTAGTTTGCCAAATATTTAACTGTGCTCCACAAGGTACTAGAAGAGTTGGAAGACCCAGTCCTACATGGCTGAGGACTATGAAGCGGGAAGTCGGAGATGATGATTGGAGATGTATTGATATAAAAGCTCAAGATAGAGAGGACTGGCACAATCTAACCGATTCCCTTTGCGTCAATAGGCCTAGGAGGAGATGATGATGATGATAATAATGATGTATAAGGGGGACTGTCGTTTGCTCTTGTCACCAGTTGTCTGCCTCTGAAAATTTAAAATTCGTCTTTTATTGAATTTAGAAAAATGCTGATAGACAAGTTTCATAGAAATTATGTGCTTAATGCTTATACGTAATATGCCTATTCAGTATATGATCATGCTTTATATACCAGTAGATATATACATACTGCACTAGAATATAGGTCTACACCAATTGATATATAATCTACATTTAATTGATTAACAACACCTTATCTTTTTTATTAATCATTCTGTTCATTAATTGTTTGGATTGTAAAATCATGGGTTAAGCAGATTGTTTAGAAATGCGATAATCCATGACTCCGTTTGGTTTGCTTGATCTGGCTGAAGGTGTGATCAACAATTATAATATTCTCTCAAGGGCAAACTTGTAGGGTCAAAATTACCATATATCTTTCTTAACACCAGGATAAATAATATATATATATATATATATATATATATATATATATATATATATATATATATATATATATTCAAATAAGCCATATATATTTTTGATACATTAATGTCTGGATTCTCTTAACGACCTCGGGATCAGAGCCCCAGGCGAAATCACACAAAGACAAGAGCTTGTGACCGGCCGGGAATCGAACCCTGGTCGGCAAGCTTGTATAGACAGTGACTAAACCACTTGGCCAAGTGGTTTAGTCACTGTCTATACAAGCTAGTGGTTTAGTCACTGTCTATACAAGCTAGTGGTTTAGTCACTGTCAATACAAGCTAGTGGTTTAGTCACTGTCTATACAAGCTTGCCAACCAGGGTTCGATTCCCGGCCGGTCACAAGCTCTTGACTTTGTGTGATTTCGCCTGGGGCTCTGATCCCGAGGTTGTTAAGAGAATCCAGACATTAATGTATCAAAAATATATATGGCTTATTTGAATATGAAAAACGCGTCTAAATGTGCAAAATTTATCACACACACACACATACATATATATATATATATATATATATATATATATATATATATATATACTTAAATTTAGATAGACGTGCTAGACTCTCAGAATTTTCTTAAGACACATACTGTACACTCCTGTTCGAATCATAATTAAAGTTGTGATTGGTGATGTGCGTTGATAAGTAATACGACACATCTGGAAGAAAGAAGCTTTTAAAAAGAAAGGAATGAGTAAATATACAACTTTTTTTCTCTGGTAATATATAGCAGTTATATACCTTAGAAATGATGCTAAAGGAGCATTTCACGGAGCGGCACAGGTTGAGCCCAGAAAATATACTGTGCATGGCACCACAACAAATGTTGGAATCATATCATCATCATCATCATCATCATCAGTGTGTATTGAGAATCTCCTTTCAAAATTGCTTTGTTGTTTAAACTCAATTGCCTCGTTGCTATTATTCAATTTTCGTTTTTATCTTATAATTAAATGTTTGTTTTCATCTTATAATTCTATTTTCTTTTTCATCTTATAATTAAATTTTCGTTTTCATTTTAGCAGTTATCTTAATTTTTTTTTTATCTTTTATTATAAAAATACAATTACATCTTAGCAATTTACATTATATACGTAATTATTCTTTACAAAATACTGATATGAACTACATTGTTTTACATAGTTATAAATCAGCTCAATACAAATTAAATCAATTAATAGATATATAATATGCAATCACTTTTATTGTACAAACGTTCTTAACTTATAATTATGTTAAAGTTATCTTAATTATACTATCGATGTTGCTATTATTATTGGGAAGTTATTCAGCACCGGATATGACATCCTTTGGTCAAGTTATCTAAGTTATCTCCTTCTCGAGTTATTTTAGTCTTTCGTGACACTGAGGTGTAAGGCTTGGGTGAATGCGTTGGCGAAGTGTCTAATTGCATAACCATTTATTGGTCGAAAGTAACTTCATAGTGGCTGCTTCTACGTATATTATGCGGTCATGTGTGTGTTCGGTGATCAATGGGTTGGTCCTGGTACAAATGATTGTCGGTCGGGGACGACTGACAGAACGCAACCACGGGCCTCTCTCTTCACGGGGCTGATTGATCGTCTCTCCTAATTTAGGTGCTTTTGATATTATTGTGACCCTTTCTTCTTGGATGCAGCGGCTCTGCCTTCGAGAATTGGTATTGATTTATGAGTTTTCTCAATAGTTGAATGTTCAAATTAATACTTCCAATTCGTAAAATAAAAGAAGAAAAGAAAAAAAGTTCACGTAGTATAAAAGAAGAAAAGAAAAGATAAAAGTTCACGTAGTATAAAAGAAGAAAAGAAAAGATAAAAGTTCACGTAGTATAAAAGAAGAAAAGAAAAGATAAAAGTTCACGTAGTATAAAAGTAGAAAAGAAAAGATAAAAGTTCACGTAGTATAAAAGATGAAAAGAAAAGATAAAAGTTCACGTAGTATAAAAGAAGAAAAGAAAAGATAAAAGTTCACGTAGTATAAAAGAAGAAAAGAAAAGATAAAAGTTCACGTAGTATAAAAGAAGAAAAGATAAAATGCTAAAACACAAAGTGTTCACCACGTAGTAAAAGAAGAAAAGAAAAGATAAAAAAAATTTCGGGATGTCGCGTTCTTTTTTTATGATTTTTTTATTTAATTATTTATTGATTCATTTATTTATGTGACTTGAATTATGTACATCAATTGAATGTTTTTTTCACAGAAATATGATATTGTTTTGTACGGCTATCTCTCCAATTAAGCTTTTCAGGAATTTATTTTGAAAGACCAGTTATTTTAGGAATTTAAATTGAAAGGCAATTAGACCAGTTATGCTGAAATTTATTTTATTCTCTCTCTCTCTCTCTCTCTCTCTCTCTCTCTCTCTCTCTCTCTCTCTCCTCTCTCTCTCTCTCTCTCGTCATCCTGCTTTTGCCTCCAAGCTCTTACCAGCGCTTTGATCTTTTCTTAAGAGGCCTTTCTTTTCTTTTCACGTTCTTGAAATTTCTTGGAAGCTTGTGGCTGAGATGATGGGGTTCAAAGGAGACTGACAGAGTTCCATTCTGTATTGTTTTGATTCTAACTCGTGCTTGTGTTTGCAACTACGAACCTCCCCCCCCCCTCTCTCTCTCTCTCTCTCTCTCTCTCTCTCTCTCTCTCTCTCTCTCTCTCTTTCTCTCTCTCTCTCTCTCTCTCCAGGATTTAAAGTACCATATTGCGTGAAAAATCCATGTACGTTCCACTTTTATTATTCTGGAAATGGTGGACTTTGCCTCTTACTTAATATCCCCTTCCTCCCTCCCCTTTGTCTTCCCTTGCCCCCTCTCCTTTGTCTCCCCTTCACCCCTCCCCTTTGTCTCCCCTTCCCCTCCCCTTTGTCACCCCTTCACCCCTCCCCTTTGTCTCCCCTTCCCCTCCCCTTTGTCACCCCTTCACCCCTCCCCTTTGTCTCCCCTTCCCCTCCCCTTTGTCACCCATTCACCCCTCCTCTTTGTATCCCCTTCCTCCTTCCCTTTTGTCTCCCCTTTACCCCTCCCCTTTGTCTCCCCTTCCTCCCTCCCCTTTGTCTGCCCTTCATCCCTCCCTTTGTCTGCCCTTCATCCCTCCCTTTGTCTTCCCTTCACCCCTCCCCTTTGTACCCCCCTTCCCCTCTCCCCTTTGTATCCCCTTCCCCTCTCCCCTTTGTATCCCCCTCCCCTCTCCCTTTTGTATCCCCCTCCCCTCTCCCCTTTGTCTCCCCTTCACCCCTCTTTGTATCCTTCCCCCCTCCCCTTTGTATCCCCTTCACCCCTCCCCTTTGTATCCCCGTCACCCCTCCCCTTTGTATCCCCTTCACCCCTCTTTGTATCCTTCCCCCCTCCCCTTTGTATCCCCTTCACCCCTCCCCTTTGTATCCCCTTCACCCCTCCCCTTTGTATCCCCTTCCCCCTTCCCTTTTGTCTCCCCTTTACCCCTCCCTTTGTCTCCCCTTCCACCTCTGCTTTGTCTCCCCTTCACCCCTCCCCTTTGTATCCCCTTCCCCTTTCCCCTTTGTATTCCATTCACCCCTCCCCTTTGTCTCCCCTTCCCCTCCCCTTTGTCACCCATTGATCCCTCCTCTTTGTATCCCCTTCCCCTTCCCTTTTGTCTCCCCTTTACCCCTCTCCTTTGTCTCCCCTCCACCTCCGCTTTGTCTCCCCTTCACCCCTCCTCTTTGTATCCCCTTCCCCTCTCCCCTTTGTCTCCCCTTCGTCTCCCCTTCCCTCTTCCCTTTTGTCTCCCCTTTACCCCTCCCCTTTGTCTCCCTTCCACCTCTGCTTTGTCTCACCTTCACCCCTCCCCTTTGTATCCCCTTCCCCTCTCCCCTTTGTATTCCATTCACCCCCTCCTCTTTTTATCCCCTTACCCCTTCCCCTTTGTCTCCCGTTTACCCCTCCCCTTTGTCTCCCCTCTACCTCCGCTTTGTCTCCCCTTTACCCCTCCCCTTTGTCTCCCCTCCACCCCCCCTTTGTATCCCCTTACCTCCCCTTTGTATCCCCTTCACCCCTCCCCTTTATCTTCCCTTCTCCCCTCTTGTCCTTACTTTGTTGTATACGATTTTTATAAGTTGAAATATTTTGGGGGTGTATTATCCTTTTATAAAACTGGATGGGAAATTCTCTTCAGAAAGAGGGAAGTAATAATTTTTAATGAAAACATGTTATAGAGTGAGTTATGTTTCAGCTAATGCATTTAAACCGCAGTCTTCGTATGTTTTTCGTCAATAAATGTTACAAAAGCGTCGCACAAGGTTGGTATTTTGGCAGAAGTCTCCTGAAACCCCGACATAACTGACAACAATATACATCTATACCTAACGTAGGAAATTAAGGCCATTATAAGAATAATTAAAGGGCAGATATACTAACATTTCGATGGTCGTTTTCCTCGGAATATGAATTTTATCCAACGAGGCAAATCTTTATGTAAACCTACTTGGCCACGAACTATAATAGCATGCGGGTACTTATGAGATCTAAAATGTATTTGCCATCTTAGAATATGGTATTTTACATCTTAAAATATAGTATTTTACATCTTAAAATATAGTATTTTACATCTTAAAATATAGTATTTTACATCTTAAAATATAGTGTTTTACTACCTTGGCAGTAGGGTTCATTCAACATGTATGTCTTTTGTTTGTGTGTATATATGAACGTTTACTTGAGTCGTCTTTCCCCTACCATTACTGCCTCTGACCTCCCGCGGAGAGCATTCATTTTTATTATGTCGGACTTCATGCGCTAACTGTTGCCCCTGGTTAAGATTTGGAGTGGGAACCATACGAGAACTCAGTTTGGGTAATAGTTTACAACACCACGCTCTCCATTTACTCCAAAATAATGCAATCCTGCAGTTTTCATCTTTTTGCACAGTAATTAGGTGGTTATTTAAATTCTGGGAAAGCAATAATTAGCAAGATATGTTGAGGAAGACAACTTATATTGTCTAAAATCATCAGTCTTATCACGTCACTGGGAAATTAATGAAAGTGACTGCCCCCCCCCCCTCTGTGTGTGCTTTTCAAGTGATTCTTCTTTCTCAAATAAGATAATTCTTAAATATATTTTTTCTCAATTATACGGAAGTGAAACTTACTGACATCTTGTTTTAGGTTGAATGCATTAATCGCACATACTGACGCACACGCCAATTGACACAACTACCTCAAAGTACCGAGTCATTGTCACCTTAGCTAACCTTTTTACCATTTGAACTCTTCTTCACACTTTTAACTCCTTGAGTTTCGCATATACTTTTCAAAAATTGGTTCAGTAGTTTTTAAAGGTTTAAAGTTTAAAGGTTGCTCATGAATGGCAGAGGCAAGGGACAGTGACATTGCCATAGCAAGCAGGACAATGCCCTAGAGACTGACTAGATAGGATATGATCAGCGCCCAAGCCTCCTCTCTACCCAAGCTAGGACCAGGGAGGGCCAGGCAGTAGCTGCTGATGACTCAGCAGATAGACCTATAGGCTCCCCCCAAACCCCCCAACCTTAGCTCACAAGGATGGTAAGGTTGCAGACACTAATGGCACTAACGAGTCTGAGCGGGACTCGAACCCCCGACTGGCGATCACCAGGCAGAGATGTTACCAATCACAAACAACAAATTAGCTTTACGATTATATTCAAAGTACTGTTGCGTACTTGTAGTTCGATGTATGTTATTGGATGTCTTTGAGATATACCTCACATGTCTGCAAAATATCCTTGAAGTGGTTCAGTAGTTTTTGCGTATTGTTCACAAACAAGAAAATAACATTACAGTGATTTTCAACGTACTGCTGCGTACATGTAATTTAATGTACTTGATCCAAAATGTTACGGATTCATCCGTGGGTCATACCCAACATGACTACCAAGTTTGGTCAAAATCGGTACTGTAGTTTTTGTGAAAAGTTGCTCACAAACATACAAAAGTTAAAAAAAAAAATAGTGAATCTCAAAATCACTTCTCATCGCATCTATTATCAATTGTATGAAAAATTTTCTTCTTGTCCATGAATACCTACCTGCAGATTTTCACAAAATTGTTCAAAACTTAACTCTTGACACACACACACACACACACACACACACACACACACACACACACACACACACACACCCCCTCCCCTATCATCCTTTATATTATCTATCATCTTTCTCATTGATAATCATAATTACAAACTTCTTGAAGTACTCCAGACATTGGTTGTGGTTCTCATAGTCATCTATATTACAGTACTTCAGAACCTTTATGCAATCCAGACTTACCTACATAAGATCAGTTTTCCTAATCTAAAGTGAATTTACAGATTTTATACACCCTAGCAGTACCAGCTGAACTCTGTTGAGTCCCTTGTTAGGCTGGGAGGAACGTAGAGAGTAGAGGTCCCCTTTTTTGTTTTTGTTTCATTTGTTGATGTCGGCTACCCCCCAAAATTGGGGGAAGTGCCTTGGTATATGTATGTATGTACACACGCTAGCTGAATTATGGAAAAGATCGCTAATATCTACCTGAACCTCGAACGAACTTTTCTTGATCCTAAAGTTATTAACAACAAAATATTTTAGTGGTTTGAGAGGATGAATATTAATAGCTTGAATGATTAATGCGATGTTGAGTCCACTTGAGGGATACTGGTGGCCGTCAGCTTTTAGAAACTGATAGTATAACACGTTCTATGATTCAGATAGGGGAATATTCTAGTTCTCTTTTAATCTTTGTGTTATGTATTATATGACTAGCATGTCTGTTATATATATATATATATATATATATATATATATATATGCATATATATATACATATAGATATATATATATATATATATATATGTGTATATATATATATATATATATATATATATATATATATATATATATATATATATATATATATATGTACTGTATGTATGTATGTATATATACACATATATATAATTTATTAATATATGTCTATATATGTATTTGTATATATATATATATATATATATATATATATATATATATATATATATATATAAGAGAGAGAGAGAGAGAGAGAGAGAGAGAGAGAGAGAGAGAGAGAGAGAGAGAGAGAGAGAGAGAGAGAGAGAGAGAGAGAGAGAGAGAGAGATTGTTACTTGCCCTATAATGATTTGCGTATACAACTCATTGATAAACAACAACCTTTTGCGTGATTTAAATTGCCAAATTGATTGGGGAATGACATTTCCGACGCTTCTTGAGGCTGGCATTTCAAGTGGAAGAGTAAAGGGAAGGGGGTTATTATAAGTCTTAATATTAGCCATGTCAGATTGGAAGAGACAGATCGGAGAAGGGTCGAGGACAGTGTTGCCAGGTTTTCTAGATGAGAAAAGGCCAACTCTTAATCAACTGCGGCTTGAAAATGCCAACCCAATATCAGAAAATGCCAAAAATACATATTTTCACATATTTTTGATAATTTTACGAGAAACTTCAGGCATTTTCCAAAAGAATGAGACCAACCTGACCTTTCTAGGACAAAAACTAAGCTTGTTAGAGCAATTTTAAAAAAAATTATTTAGCAAAATGTGCTCGAAATTTAACCTTATGGTGGGGGTAAAAGGGTTAAGGCCCACCTTTTTCATGATATTACTATAGGACAAGTAATTTCAAAAAGGCCAAATTTGAGGTTTTTGGCCTGAAAAAAAGGCCAAATTTGAGGTTTTTTGGCCTAAAAATAGGCCAAATTTGAGGTTTTTGGCCTGAAAAAAAGGCCAAATTTGAGGTTTTTGGCCTGAACTAAAGGCCAATTTTGAGGTTTTTGGCCTAAAAAAGCTCAAATTGGAAGTTTTTGGCCTGAAAAAAGGCCAAATTTGAGGTTTTTGGCCTGAAAAAAAGCCAAATTTGAGGTTTTTGGCCTGAAAAAAGGCCAACCTGGCAATCCTGGTCGAGGATTAAAAAATAAAAAGTAAACAGGGGAAGGCGAGGAGATTATCAGGTGAGGGGAGTCCAACCAGACGCCCAGATAGATCTACCACATGCCACTGTTCGATAACTGCAATGTGCAACTGCTAACGTGTAACAGCTAACTCTCCCCTCTCTCCTCTCCCCTCCTCTCCTCTCCTCTCCTCTCCCCTCCTCTCTCCTCTCCTCCTGGCAAGCTGTTATATCGGGAGCTGCCCTGGAGGTTAATGTTTGGTTTCTGATGAGTTTATATTTTATGATCTTGTTTATCCTTTTACCTCGGACGATGACCACGCAGCCTACTTATTAAAAGATGCATAGTGTTTTATTTTAGGACAAACGCACTCATTCACACTAATGCAATAACACACACATACTCGCACACACACACACACACATATATATATATATATGCATATATATATATATATATATATATATATATATATATATATATATATATACACATATAAGAAACTGACAGCTGTTGGATCCCCTTCTCCTGTATAAATACGATGTCTTTGTATATGTATTCTCATTGCTGAGTTTGATAATGTCCTGAGTGGATGAAAGTACTAACTCCAATCAAGTCTTTTTCATTTTTCCTTTCGTGGCTATAATACACATACACACACACACACACATATATAATATATATATATATATATATATATATATATATATATATATATATGTGTGTGTGTGTGTATGTGTGTGTGTGCATATACACACATACACGTGTGCGTGTGTTAATGTATATTAGAATCTATAAGGTTCAGCTGAATGTTTAATGTAAAACTGTATTGTTATTTTTTATTTTATTTGGTAGCCTTCATGTCTTATGCAGTATCTTTTAAATACTATTGATGGGAAATCTTGAAATTTAGGTACAATTTTGCTAAGAAAGTTTGGATATTTTGTTGCTGAATCTTGAAATTTAGGTACAATTTTGCTAAGAAAGTTTGGATATTTTATTGCTGAATCTTGAAATTTAGGTACAATTTTGCTAAGAAAGTTTGGATATTTTTTGCTGAATCTCGAAATTTAGGTACAATTTTGCTAAGAAAGTTTGGATATTTTATTGCTGAATCTCGAAATTTAGGTACAATTTTGCTAAGAAAGTTTGGATATTTTATTGCTGAATCTCGAAATTTAGGTACAATTTTGCTATGAAAGTTTGGATATTTTATTGCTGAATCTTGAAATTTAGGTACAATTTTGCTATGAAAGTTTGGATATTTTATTGCTGAATCTTGAAATTTAGGTACAATTTTGCTAAGAAAGTTTGGATATTTTATTGCTGAATCTTGAAATTTAGGTACAATTTTGCTAAGAAAGTTTGGATATTTTATTGCTGAATCTTGAAATTTAGGTACAATTTTGCTAAGAAAGTTTGGATATTTTATTGCTGAATCTCGAAATTTAGGTACAATTTTGCTAAGAAAGTTTGGATATTTTATTGCTGAATCTCGAAATTTAGGTACAATTTTGCTAAGAAAGTTTGGATATTTTATTGCTGAATCTCGAAATTTAGGTACAATTTTGCTAAGAAAGTTTGGATATTTTATTGCTGAATCTCGAAATTTAGGTACAATTTTGCTAAGAAAGTTTGGATATTTTATTGCTGAATCTCGAAATTTAGGTACAATTTTGCTAAGAAAGTTTGGATATTTTATTGCTGAATCTCGAAATTTAGGTACAATTTTGCTATGAAAGTTTGGATATTTTATTGCTGAATCTTGAAATTTAGGTACAATTTTGCTAAGAAAGTTTGGATATTTTATTGCTGAATCTTGAAATTTAGGTACAATTTTGCTAAGAAAGTTTGGATATTTTATTGCTGAATCTTGAAATTTAGGTACAATTTTGCTAAGAAAGTTTGGATATTTTATTGCTGAATCTTGAAATTTAGGTACAATTTTGCTAAGAAAGTTTGGATATTTTATTGCTGAATCTTGAAATTTAGGTACAATTTTGCTAAGAAAGTTTGGATATTTTATTGCTGAATCTTGAAATTTAGGTACAATTTTGCTAAGAAAGTTTGGATATTTTATTGCTGAATCTTGAAATTTAGGTACAATTTTGCTAGGAAAATTTAGATATTTTATTGCTGGTCAATTTCTATTCTTGAATGTAATGTGCTATTAAACATCGTTTAATGCTATGAATGAAATTTTAGTTTTTAAAATGAATTATGAAATTTAATATTTTGAATATTTTTGAGCAGTGTGATAAAAAGATATGTATTTTAATATTTTATTGCTGGTCAATTTCTATTCTTGAATGCAATGTGCTATTAAACATCGTTTAATGCTATGAATGAAATTTTAGTTTTTAAAATGAATTATGAAATTTAATATTTTGAATATTTTTGAGCAGTGTGATAAAAAAGATGTGTATTTGACGGTTTATAATTCAATGTTGAAATGCCTCATTACATCTTCCCTGGACTAAGCTGGATGTTGGCTGTAGGGAAGGAATGGGGGAAAACTGTAATACCCTGAACTTGAGAAAATGTATACAAAGTATTGGGTTATATCACGAGCTATAATTGATTTTATTTATGTATTTATTTATTTTACCCTTTTAATCCCTATTTATTTCACATCTAGATTTTATTGTATGAAAGTGTTGCGATTTGTATTAAAGGTTAAAATGATACTAAATGGTGTGAGTGTACAGATATGATTGAATGATTTTCGTTATATAGCGCTGAATTGCCTTTGATGCCCCAGTGCTTGGCTTAATGCCTAAATCCTATATTCAATTCAATCCATAGAAGGTATAATGCCTGAGTCCTATATTCAATTCAATCCATAGAAGGTATAATGCCTGAGTCCTGTATTCAATTCAGTCCATAGAAGGTATAATGCCTGAGTCCTATATTCAATTCAATCCATAGAAGGTATAATGCCTGAGTCCTATATTCAATTCAATCCATAGAAGGTAATTTGTTTTTTTAATTATGTTAAGGAAGTATTTGGAATTAGCGTTAAAGGGAAGCTTAGTGTGTCCTTTAGCGTAGAGACGTCGAAGGAGACCTCAGAGTGACATATTTGGCTCACACGTGGACTCTACAGCTATTGGCACTCATTGGAAGCGGTGTGTTGCAATGGAGGGTACTTCTATGAAGACGCTCTGCTATTGGCTAGAAGTTCTGCAGCCCTACGTATTAAAGGTTTTAAAGGCCGCTTATGAATGGCAGAGGTAAGGAACAGTGACATTTCCTTGGAGACTGATCGTTTATACCGTACAGTACATATGATCAGCGCCCAAGCCCCCCCCCATCTAAACTAGGATCTGGGAGAACCAGACAATGGCTGCTGATGATGACTTATGCCAGTCTGACACTTGCACGACTTTTTGCCACGAATTTGTCGTGGCAAGTCGTGACATTTTGTGGCACGAAATGGAAAAAAAAAAAAAAAATTACCTCAGAATCACAGCTCACCTGTCCACATTGACACGAACTGGCACGACGAATTCACGATGAGTTCATGCATAGTTTTAGCATAGCTTGCGCACTTCCCGCATCGTCCCGACGAGTTCACGAACAGTTGCGCATAGTTCACGCCGCGTTCATGAAATTTTGTCGTGACCAAAATTTTGAAAATTTCAAAATTCTCGTCACGACATGCCACGATGTCACGACAGGTTCACGACGAGTTCACTCCAGTTCACGCCAGTTCACGACTCGAGTCATGACAATGCGTGCCACAAATTCGTGCAAGTGTCAGGGTACCTTTAGCTGACAGACCTATAGCTCCCATCCTTATCTCACAAGGATGGTGAGGTTGCAGACACTACAAGAAACAATCGACCATGAGCGTGACTCGAACCCCAGTCCAGCAAATCCCTAGTTAAGGACGTTTCCAATAGGCCACCACAACCCGTATAATTATGTTAAAGTAGCACTCGTTCCTTCCCTGGACCCTTCCCGACAAAGTTACTAATTGTTTACTCACCGAACTACACTTCATGATTGACGTTTCCTGTGACCCTGGCATATGTTTCATGGAAACATTTACCCTCTTTTTCGTTTCATTTTAAGTTTGGGGCCTCTTGATTTTGAGGTCTTTTCGTGAGAGGAAATATTTTCTATTGTTTTTATACTTTACTTTTTTGATATTCACTTTGGTACTTGCTTTTGTATGAACATATTGCATACACAAAAGAGTTTTCCATATTCTTAATATTTGTCTTTCATTTTTATGTTTTATCTTTAGCTCTATGCATATATATCTGGGTTTCAGAAACAATATTCTCCATTCTATTATATTGGTAGTTTGGACCACAATAATGAAAATATTTTAGGTTAACTATGTTCTGCATTAAATTTGCTACTATTTATGACAAATATGAAACTCCTAGCTATTATATTTACCGAGTAATTCGCGATTGAAAATTGGCAATTTTCAATCGCGATTTCTGACACTATTTAAAAATGGCGCTTGGCATGTTTCTCGACTGAAAGACTCGATTAACCTTTGTTGTCATATCCTATCCGTTTTCAACTCTACAGAATGTGTGTGTTACACAAAACTGACTTAATACATGTTCTGTTGTTGGCCACAGATGTACCTAACATTTCGTGTGACTTTATTTTACGGTATTCCCATTGCTAATTCCTGTTGATCATTTCCTAACTGTTCCTAAGTATTGGGTTTTGTTTTAGTTTTTTAAGTTTATTCGTAAGATAATCTAGTATAATTACGACGATACAATAGCAGCTCGTATAAGGGTTTCGTGTGCCCAGTGCTCTATTTAGGTATCACTGATAAGTAGCTACTGTATATTTTTAGGAATTTTATACTCTTACTTCACAAGCTAATAATGTCAATTCGTAAGAATATTTTAAGTTTTCAAGCGTTTATGATTTATTTCCATAACTGAATTTAGCGTTTATGTTTTTTTATGATGTCCCTTAGAATTTATACCTACAGTATACAATCATATTGTCCTTGATTCCGTTTCATACATGAATTTATACCTACAGTATACAATCATATTGTCCTTGATTCCGTTTCCTACATGAATTTATACCTACAGTATACAATCATATTGTCCTTGATTCCGTTTCCTACATGAATTTATACCTACAGTATACAGTCATATTGTCCTTGATTCCGTTTCATACATGAATTTATACCTACAGTATACAGTAATATTGTCATTGATTCCGTTTCATACATGAATTTATACCTACAGTATACAATCATATTGTCATTGATTCCGTTTCATACATGAATTTATACCTACAGTATACAATCATATTATCCTTGATTCCGTTTCATACATGAATTTATACCTACAGTATACAATCATATTGTCATTGATTCCGTTTCATACATGAATTTATACCTACAGTATACAATCATATTGTCCTTGATTCCGTTTCATACATGAATTTATACCTACAGTATACAATCATATTGTCATTGATTCCGTTTCATACATGACCAAACAAACGGAATTATTTCACCATGATAACGTGACTCAACCGGTTGTGGGCTTATAGCATCCCGTCCTGTCCACTCCTTCCCGTCTTCCCCCCCCCCCCCCCCTCTTCTTTTTTTACCCTTACCATTCCCCCTACCTCTCCCCCTCACTGTCTACCATCCTATCGTGCAGACTTCCTGTTATATATTGTTTGTCTGTCTGTTGAGTACGTTGATTTAGATCGGGGGAACAGCTGGTAATGTGTAGTGATATGGGTGGGAGGGCGATCGGTGCGGACGGAAGAGAGCTGGGGGCAGTGGTTTGCCAGCAATAGGAATTTTATCCCTAGATTTGGGGATTTTGGGGTGTCATGGTGGATATTCAGGACAAATTTCCATGAGACAGAGAGATGATTAAACCTTTATATTGTTGAAATTAGTTTACTTGCACTTACATGTAGTAAAGTTAGTCATTTCTATACTGATTTAGCATAGCCTATAGGATCAAAAGAAAATATATTTATGGACATGGGGAATTTTTGGTTGTTTTGGGGATTTTTGGGTTGTTTTGGGGATTTCTTACCATGAGTTTTGGGGGATTTTAGACGCCCAACTGGCAACACTGGCTGGGGGTGACCATACCAGGTGTTTGAGTTGCATACCTTCTTGTGACTGCTAAAATAGTGGGTGCACAGAAGCCTTTGGGGAAGGGGGGAGGGGGGACGTGAGGGGAGGGATATTAAATTTTATATCAATGAAACTTATTTTAAAAAATTGTAGGGCTTTTATATATGGTTGGTCTTTCGTCCCTCACTAGAAAACCAGTCTCTCTCTCTCTCTCTCTCTCTCTCTCTCTCCTCTCTCTCTCTCTCTCTCTCTCTCTCTCTCATAACTGCTTAATAGAATATATAAGTTCCTTGAACAATGATAATCTGCCCATATTTCACAGAATTCTTTTTATACCAGTAATACTATCCAACCTTTTTATTGGGTCAAATTGTCCAGGGTCACAGCAAAAACGATTATTTAAATGTATTTTGTTATTTGAATCTCTTTTTCATATTATTATCTGTCGGAGAGAATCACAGAAAAGTATTTGATATACTTGATATCACCAGAGTCGTTAACATTCTCGAAGCCCAAAGATCAAAGACCTGAGGGATCACAGAAGTAGAAATGTAGATGTAGATAATCTTATGGATTATTTATACACGACGGCAACACTTTTTATCGAATTATTGCATGTTGGAAAAATCCATATATATATATATATATATAATATATATATATATATATATATATATATATATATATATATATCTATCTATCTATCTATCTATCTATCTATATATATATATTATATATATATATATATATATATATATATATTCTTATTAGAATATATATTCTTATTTTAGATAGGGGTTTCTTCAGAATGAATAGTCTATAGATAGGTAGGTTTATTTCATGTTTTTTTTTTCGAATCCCTGTTGTTTTGTCCTTTGTTTACATATATTTTGTGTGTGTAGAAAGTTTTAGAATGCGTTTCAGGTTGGCGTTGACCTGAAATTTTCTTGGGCAATGTCAATGCATGCATGGAAATTTAGGAACTATCGCTCTTTTGTTATTGAACTCTGAAACTAAGACTTCATTACTGAGATATTATTTTGACATTCTAAAAAAATATTCAGTTTTATGTTCTGCAAGTGGAGCAAATATTATTTATGGAAGAGAAATTATTGAACTCTGAAACTAAGACTTCATTACTGAGATATTATTTTGACATTCTAAAAAAAATTCAGTTTTATGTTCTGCAAGTCGAGCAAATATTATTTATAGAAGAGAAATTATTGAACTCTGAACTAAGACTTCATTACTGAGATATTATTTTGACATTCTAAAAAAATATTCAGTTTTATGTTCTGCAAGTCGAGCAAATATTATTTATGGAAGAGAAATTATTGAACTCTGAAACTAAGACTTCATTACGGAGATATTATTTTGACATTCTAAAAAAATATTCAGTTTTATGTTCTGCAAGTTGAGCAAATATTATTTATGGAAGAGAAATTATTGAACTCTGAAATTAAGACTTCATTACGGAGATATTATTTTGACATTCTAAAAAAATATTCAGTTTTATGTTCTGCAAGTTGTGCAAATATTATTTATGGAAGAGAAATTATTGAGTCTCTGTATCGACATTTTAACGTTTGGAACAGAGGCATAGGGTTCATTACTGAGATATTATTTTGACATTCTAAAAAAATATTCAGTTTATGTTCTGCAAGTGGAGCAAATATTATTTATAGAAGAGAAAATATTGAGTCCCTGTATCGACATTTTAACGTTTGGAACAGAGGCATAGGGAGTAGGGAGGGACTGACTATACAGTCAGAGAATAATGCTGTTTTTTTAGACTCTCTACTTTTTCAGTATAGTGCACTGTATGTATGCTAGCTGAGGAGACCAAAAAACTAGTGAATTCATTGATACATAATTCTCTCTCTCTCTCTCTCCTCTCTCTCTCTCTCTCTCTCTCTCTCTCTCTCTCTCTCTCTCACACACACACACATATATATATATATATAATATATATATATATATATATATATATATATATATTATAGGCATATATATATACATATATATATATATATATTATAGGCATATATATATATATATATATATATATATATTATAGGCATATATATTTATATATATATATATATACATATATATATATATTATAGGCATATATATATATATATATATATATATATTATAGGCATATATATATATATATATATATATATAGGCATATATATATATATATTATAGGCATATATATATATATATATATATATTATAGGCATATATATTTATATATATATATATATACATATATATATATATATTATATATATATAATATATATATATATATATATATATATATATATATATATATATATATATATATAATATATATATGGCATAGGGAGTAGGGAGGGACTGACTGTACTGTAACCTTGTAGGCCTCGTGTGTGTGTGTGTGTGTGTGTGTGTGGTGTGTTTGTATTCAGGAGATTAGGGAGTCTCTTCTCAGCGGATGTTTACGTGAAAGAGAAACGGGGAAAAGGGGAAAGAGAAAGAGAAAGGTTTGGAAGGTGGAATGTAGGTGTATCACGGCTCGGAATTCTGATGTGTTGTGCCTGTGTCTGCTCCGCCATGAGGGCAAAGTTTGTCTCCTGCAGTGGGAGCAATGTGTATCTCTCTCTCTCTCTCTCTCTCATCTCTCTCTCCTCTCTCTCTCCTCTCTCTCTCTCTCTCTCTCTCTCTCTCTGAGAGAGAACTAAGATCTAAGAATGTAACATTTTTTCCATATGGTAATGCAGAGAGAGAACTGAGATTTACCTCTCTCTCTCTCTCTCTCTCTCTCTCTCTCTCTCTCTCTCTCTCTCTCTCTCTCTCTCTCTCTCTCTCTCTCTCTCAGAGAGAGAGAACTGAGATCTGAGGTTGTAACATATATTTTCCATATGGTAATGCAGAGGTTGTGATTTGTTTAAATTTAATCACAATTACCTCTCTCTCTCTCTCTCTCTCTCTCTCTCTCTCTCTCTCTCTCTCTCTCTCTCTCTCTCAGAGAGAGAACTGAGATCTGAGATTGTAACATATTTTTCCATATGGTAATGCAGAGGTTTGTGATTTGCTTAAATTTAAGCACAATTACCTCTCTCTCTCTCTCTCTCTCTCTCTCTCTCTCTCTCTCTCTCTCTCTCTCTCTCTCTCTCTCTCTCTCTCTCTCTCTCTCATTTATATATATATATATATATATATATATATATATATATATATATGTATATATATATATATATATATATATATATATATATATATATATATATATATATATATATATATATGTGTGTGTGTGTGTGTGTTATATATCTACATGATTATATATGTTGGCTATATATATATACATTTATATGTGTGTGCATGCTCCTGGATGTGTTCAACATTCTCTAATATTGGATGCTCACACAGAAAAAACAACACTGATCATTTAGGAGATAATAAGCCTGTAATGCAGTAGCCAAGCACCAACCCACCATGGTATAAAAATGTAAGAACTTATCTCAGCTCTTATGTGATGTGTATCATCCTGTGAGAAGTGATTTCTTCAAACTGCCGTTTTTCTTGTTGTAGCCAAGTCGATTGAAGCCATGCCCAATTTGCTGTCTTCGGCATAAAAATGCTGGTGAAGGTAAATTTAATTAAGTATATAAGGAGTTGATTTTAAAACTAATGCAGATGACACCGTCACTTTCATGTGTTAAACCGTTGTAGAATAGGTGAAAATCAGTGCATATATATATATAATATATATATATATATATATATAATATATATATATATATATATATATATATATATATATATATATATATGCGTCTGTGTGTGTGTGTGAATAACTGTAGCAGAATTGCGTTATACATTTGAATTCCTTGGGTTTTCGAAAAAATGCTTTTTTCATCGTCGACCTTTACAAGATTATAATAATTATATTGTACGTCAACACAAATAAGAAACTATCATATTAAATTTAATACAGGATTGAAATAGATCTCTTTATATCATTAGAGTTGCATCTTTGCAAGGAAACCATACAGATTTTAACCTTTGACCAGGCAGTTAATTCTAATAGCCAGGCCTTCTCCATCATAAGACTCAATACTACGCAGTACTCCAGAAGTTTTATTTTAGCTGTTACCAAGTTGTGGAATGATCTTCCTAATCGGGTTGTTTAATCAGTAGAACTTCAAAAAGTTCAAAGTTGGAGCAAATGCTTTTTTGTTGACCAGGCGGACATGTCTTTTTATAGTTTATATATGACATATTTGTTTTTGATGTTGTTAATAGTTTATATATGACATATCTCTTTTGAAATTACTTTTTTTAGAATAATTTATTGTTAATATGTTCTCTTCAGTTATTTATTTCCTTATTTCCTTTCCTCACTGGGCTATTTTTCCCTATTGGAGCCCCTGGGCTTATAGCATCTTGCTTTTCCAATTAGGGTTGTAGCTTGGATAGTAATAATAATAATAATAATAATAACAACCTAGGGATAGCTGTAGTAAGATAAACCTCATTCTGACCTTCATCTGTTGCATTGCAACTGAATATTGTTCATCGTCATGTCTGTGATTACTCATAAAAACATTCTTGGCTGATCATTCACCCAACAGTTTTCACAAGAACATCAAACGAAGGATTGGGATTCCGCTGGCCAGAATTGTATTATCTGAAGAGCTAATATTGCCATTGACTGTCAAGTTCACGAATGCTACACATAAGCTTTATACAGATTGAATCAGTGTAGTCTTTAAGATTGATAAAATAATAATAATAATAATAATAATAATAATAATAATAATAATAATAAATAATAAATAATCTTTATTTCAGAGTTACAATAAGGATACAGTGATCTTACACTTTGGACATCGATAAAAAAACAGAAATGAGATATGCAATAATATCAGTGATATAATACAAACATCAATTAGCAGGTTGACCATAGAGTTCTAAGGTCTGGGTAATATAATCACAATAGAATTAGCGCTTAATAATGATGATAACATACATATCAGCAAACAAAAAAAGAAACAAGCTATGATTTTTCATGGTGAACCTTGCTTTTATTAGATGTGGTAGACTCCCAGGTCAGGGACAGGAAAGGTGAAGTGGTTGGGACACATGAGATATTTTGAAGCTATTTCAGATATCTTATTTCTTTCTTTATCTTCAGGATGCCAGAAAACTTTCAATCAATCAATCAATCTTTCTTTATCTGAGGAGCGTTTTATAACCGGGTCGTTAACCGAGGTAATGTTGAAATCGTTAATTATTATTGTTATTATTACTATCCAAACTACAATCCTAGTTGTAAAAGCAAGATGATCTAAGCCCAAGGGCTCCAACAGGGAAAAATAGCCCAGTGAGGAAAGGAAATAAGGAAATAAATAAATGATGTAAATAAATTAACAATAAATCATTCTAAAAACAGTAACAACGTCAAAACAGATATGTCCTATATAAACCATTAACAACGTCAAAAACATGGATGTAAAATGCGTCAATTCCCACTGCTTTGCGCAGTTATAGTTTGAAATTATTTTTTTAAAAATTGTGTGGTTTTGTTTATAATACAATGGAAGTTTGAGGTGAGGAGGGGGAAGCTGTGGTGGACATGGAGGATGGTGGCGGAAGTATCGTGTGTATGGAGTGTTGTAACTTAACTGCCTCCATGGTCACTCATTCTAAACTACTCCCCCCCCCCCCTCACACCCCACCCGTTCGGGTTTGATGCACCTGTTCTTCCATTAGAACACACCACACACACACACACACACTCTCTCTCTCTCTCTCTCTCTCTCTCTCTCTCTCTCTCTCTCTCTCTGCATCCCAGACCATCCAAGACTGGAAGAGGCGAAATACACCGGAAGATGCATTAGCAACTCTGGTGGATATACGAGGTGCCTCACACTGAGGGACCTGGGGGAACCCAAATAAAAAATAAGGCAATAAGGCTCTCTCTCTCTCTCTCTCTCTCTCTCTCTCTCTCTCTCTCTCTCTCTCTCTCTCTCTCTCGTTGTGAAGGCTTTCAGTCTCGGTTTTTTTAATTTATTATAATATGCAATAATCATTTTTCTTTTTAGTTTTATTGATTCACGAATCTAAACTTAATTATCTCTCTCTCTCTCTCTCTCTCTCTCTCTCTCTCTCTCTCTCTCTCTCTCTCTCTCTCGTTGTGAAGGCTTTCAGTATCGGTTTTTTTAATTTATGGTAATATGCAATAATAATTTTTTTTTAGCTTTATTGATTCACGAATCTAAACTGAATTATATATATATCTCTCTCTCTCTCTCTCTCTCTCTCTCTCTCTCTCTCTCTCTCTCTCTCTCTCTCTCTCTCTCTCTCTCGTTGTGAAGGCTTCTAGTATCGGTTTTTTTAATTTATTGTAATATGCAATGATCTTTTTTTTTTTCTTTTTTAGTTTTATTGATTCTCGAATCTAAACTGAACTATAGAAGAGTTTTTGAACCATAAAACGTAAACTGGAAAAATATAGTTTATTTCGGGACAATTATAAACAACGACCTTTCAAGCTATGAAAAAATGTAACATATAGAATAAATTAAAATGTCAAAGGATGCCGCTGCGTCTTGTTCCGGATGGAAACATAATTACGGAAAAGTGCCCCAGTCAAAGACCTTGGAGTCATTATCGCCGAAGACCTAATGTAGACAGTTTCATATCGACAGAGTCATTGAGATACTTGAAACTCCTCTTCAAACTATATTCATACCAAGAGCACATTATTGAGTTTTTTTTTTTTTTTTTTTTTTTATATCGGCTACCCCCCAAAATTGGGGAAGTGCTTGGGTATATGTATGTATGTATGTATGTATGTATGTATGACCTCTCTCTTCTTTCAACTATAAGCTTGCTTGAAGGGTTGCTGCGTATTGTTTAAAGGCTTTAAAGTCCGCTCATGAATGGCAGAGGCAAGGGTCAATGACAATGCCCTATCAATCAGGACAATGCCCTAGAGACTGACCATATATCATATGATCAGCGCCCAAGCCCCCTCTCCACCCAAGCTAGGACCAGGGACAGCCAGGCAGTGGCTGCTGAGGACTCAACAGATAGACCTATAGGCTCCCGCAAACCGCCACAACCTTAGCTCACAAGGATGGTAAGGTTGCAGACACTAATGGCACAAACGAGACTGAGCGGGACTCGAACCCCCGACTGGCAAACACCAGGCAGAGACGTTACCAATCAGGCTTGATCTTAGTAGAACTTCAAAAGTTCAAACTCGCAGGAAATGTTTTTATGTAGAACAGGCTTACAGAAGTCCTTTTATAGTTTATATATGACATATCTGTTTTAATGTTTAATGTTTTTGAAATATTTATTTTAATTTTTCATTACTTCTGATATCGTTTATTTACTTCCTTATTTCCTTTCCTCACTGTGCTATTTTTCTTTGTTGGAGCCCTTGGGCTTATAGCATCTTGCTTTTCCGACGAGGGTTGTAGCTTAGCTAATAATAATAATAATAATGATAATAATAATAATAATAATAATTAGCTCTAGTTTATGAGAGGAGGTTGTGACGGGCCGAGAGAAGGTTGTGAACTCAAAGGCAGTATGAAAGCAACTGTGTTAATTTATTATAGAACACTCTCCTTTACATACAAAACCTCAAGGCAACAGGAAATTTCATGTTTGAAAGACAGACAATGTTACATAGGGGAAACGCAGACATGTTTATTCTGGTTCTTTTTAAAGTGCGAGGGAAGAGCGAAGATACAAGCATAATATATACAAAATGAATTATGTACGATCGTGTGACACACGGTTGGTACAAGGTTTAGTATGGAGTGACTCTACTTGCGAAAGTTGTGTCCTAGACCATACTGGAAAGTCTGACACGACACGCCACGCTAAAGTACCGAAGCCGTAGCGATGCACCCGTCTCGGTTTTTCTCGTATGATGATATGTGCTTATTATTTTGATAAAAGATCAAGAGAATATTGCTGTACAGTTCTTGATATTAGCATTCTGTGGTCTGAGATAGTTTTAGTCAATAATTTTGTAAACAGTTATTGTACATGACCATACTAGACAACTCTTCTTCACCCAATGGGTTAACTAGTGCACTGTAATTGTTCAGTGGCTACTTTCCTCTTGGTAAGGGTAGAAGAGACACTTTAGCCATGGTAAGCAGCTCTTCTAGGAGAAGGACACTCCAAAATCAAACCATTGTTCTCTAGTCTTGGGTAGTGCCATAGCCTCTGTACCATGGTCTTACACTGCCTTGGGTTAAAGTTCTCTTGCTTGAGGGTACACTCGGGCACACTTGTCTATCTAGTTTCTCTTCCTCTTGTTCTGTTAAAGTTTTCATAGTTTAAATAGGAAATATTTATTTTAATATTGTTACTATTGCTAAAATATTTTATTTTTCCTTATTTCCTTTCCTTACTGGGCTATTTTCCCTGTTGGGGCCCCTGGGCTTATAGCATCCTGCTTTTCCAACGGGTTGTAGCTTAGCATATAGTAATAATAATGATAATAATAATAATAATATAGATGGTGTCACATTTTCTCATGTCATATCCCTTATCCACTGTATATCCTTTTCTTTATTTTAGAACCAGATGTAATAATGATTCTTGAGACTACATCTTCATTCAATGTCACATTAAAGTTTGGGTTGCACATGTAGACCAGCATTTTCATATTCCTACATTAAGGTTT
>NC_090725.1:74507051-74524551 GCF_036898095.1 Palaemon carinicauda
GTGGATGAAGCTGCAGAAAAGAATGGGATTGCCATTTATTTCTTATTTCGTATCCACTTGAGGCGATACACATTGCCACCCCAAGTGAAGTGTTGGAATGCCTGATTATTATCATTATTATTATTATTATTATTATTATCCAAGCTACAACCCTAGTTGGAAAAGCAAGATGCTATAAGCCCAGGGGCCCCAATAGGGAAAAATAGCCCAGTGAGGAAAGGAAAGGATGGGACCTATCCAGTTCACTCCAAGTGAAGTGTCGGAATGCCTGATTATTATTATTATTATTATTATTATTATCATTATTATCCAAGCAAGCTACAACCCTAGTTGGAAAAGCGAGATGCTATAAGCCCAGTGGCCCCAACAGGGAAAAATAGCCCAGTGAGGAAAGGAAAGGATGGGACCTATCCAGTTCACTCCAAGTGAAGTGTCGGAATGCCTGATTATTATTATTATTATTATTACTATCCAAGCTACAACTCTAGTTGGAAAAGCAAGAGGCTATAAGCCCAGGGGCCCCAACAGGGAAAAATAGCCCAGTGAGGAAAGGAAAGGATGGGACCTATCCAGTTTTAATAGACGTAATGTATAGCGGTTTATTTTCTAAAGGCGTGGCTAGCAGCAGCAGCAGCTTGTTAAAAGATTCCCTCTCTTGTAATGATGATATGTCTAACGGGGATACTTCCTGCGATTAAATGTTTAATGTCTATTAAACCTCCTTTTTATGTCTCGTTGGTTCTTAATTTTTCAGTATTTTTTTCAGGATCTTTCTCTTTTGTTCTGTTTTACAGAAAATGTCGATCGATAATTCGTTTTCTCTTCCTTTGATTTTGGATTCCAGGATTTCCTTTAATAGAGACCTTTTTTATATAAAATTCCTTTTTTCGCCACTTATTTGTTGTTTGTTATTTCGTCGAATTTCAAACTTGGGCCTAAGCTCGTTTTATTATGACTAAGGTCCGGGTTTTTTTAATTACGTTTTTTACGTTAATTACGTTTTTTTAAGTAACTGATGGTTAAATAAAAGGCTAAGCTTATGACCAAGGTCCGGTATTTTTTTTTTTTTTTTTTTTTTTTTTTTTTTTTTTTTTTTTTTTTTTTTATAAAAACCTCCAACATCTAAGTTATAAAATGTTTGTGGTTATTACATTCTTCTAAGTAACTGATGCTTTGATAACAAGCTAAACTTATAACGTTCATTTTGCAGATCATAGTTTGCCTAATTGTGTGGAGTAATTGATTTAAGGTATATTAAACTTCACAACATTCAAAATCAGTCTTTGCAGCAAGTCTTATGGGAGTTGAGTGTTAAACTCAGTTGTTTGGTTAAACTTGATAATAATGATAAATTTTGTATAATTGAAAGAGAAGCCTTACTTTTGGGCATATTTTGACATATTTATCAACTGTTAGAAATCTCACAGTAGTCTGCATGTATATATATATATATATATATATATATATATATATATATATATATATATATATATATATATATACACGTATATTTATATATGTGTATATATATATATATATATATATATATATATATATATATATATATATATGTGTGTGTGTATATATGTGTGTATATATATATATATATATATATATGCGTGTGGTTATATAGATACAGCATATATATATATATGCTATATGTGTATATATATATATATATATGTGTGTGTATATATATATATATATATATATATATATATATATACATATATATATATAGATATAAATGTAGTGATATCGTGAGGTGCCTTAGCGAGACCAAGATCAATATTCATGTTCTATCCGAGCCATATTCAATGGATTGCAATTTATCGTGACCGTGTGTTTAGGCTTGTCATGTAGTGGCACGTGGCGAATGACTAATCTTCTTGTCATTGAACTTCTGGTGATTGCTTGCTTAGTCGGGAGGTTTTCTTAGGTTTAGGTGACAGTTATTATTATTAGTATTCTAGAAGTTTTATTCCAGCTGTTACCAAGTTGTGGAATGATCTTCCTAATCGGGTGGTTAAATCAGTAGAACTTCAAAAGTTCAAAGTTGGAGCAAATGCTTTTTTGTTGACCAGGCGGACATGAGTCTTTTTAAAGTTTATTTATGACATATTTGTTTTTGATGTTGTTAATAGTTTATATATGACATGTCTGTTTTGATGTTGTTACTTATTTTAGAATGATTTATTGTTAATTTGTTCTCTTCATTTATTTATTTCCTTATTTCCTTTCCTCACTGGGCTATTTTTCCCTGTTGGAGCCCCTGGGCTTATAGCATCTTGCTTTTCCAACTAGGGTTGTAGCTTGGATAGTAATAATAATAATAATAATGATATTATTATTAAATGCTAAGCTACAACCCTAGTTGGAAAAGCATGATGCTATAAGCCCAGGGGCCCCAACAGGGAAAATATAGCCCAGTGAGGAAAGGAAATAAGGAAATGAAAATAAAATATTTTAGGAATAGTAACAATATTAAAATAAATATTTCCTATTTAAAAACTTTGATAGAACAAGAGGAAGAGATACTAGATAGAAAAGTGTGCCCGAGTGTACCCTCAAGCAAGAGAACTCTAACCCAAGGCAGTGTAAGACCATGGTACAGAGGCTATGGCACTACCCAAGAAGTTTAGTTTTATTTGCTGGTAAGAAATTGGAATTATTTCTTTAATGAACGAACCGGAAATGTCTTAGGTGCTTAAAATTTTAGAGTTTGGTCCGTCTTGTGTAGGACAAGCAGGATACTATCAAAGAACATAACATGAAATGAAAAATAGTAAATATAAAAAGAAATAAAATATTTTGAAAACGTGAAAATCATATGGAAATAAAATCATAAGTTTATCACGCAATAATATAACATAAAATAAAAAATATTAAATATAAAAAAATGAAGACGTGAAAATGGTATAGAAATAAATTGACGACTTTATCACGCAAAGAATTTAACGTAAAATAAAAAAGGGAAAATATAAAAAAAAAAAATATTTCGAAAACATGAAAATGGTATGGGAATAAATTCCCCAGTTTATTCCATATATTAAGGAAAATTTAATTCATTCCCCAGTTTAATAAATGACTAGTTTCCTAGGCATGACTAGACATGAGTGGTCAATTTTCGGATTTTCCTTTTTTTTTCTGTACCTTTGATGACACTTGCAGCCTATCAAATGAAGTGGAAATACCAAAGAAGGTATTTTTGGCCCTTGATGTGATGTGGGACTCAGCTGTGAAAACATGAAAGTTTGATATTTTAAGAAATATTTTATTAACTGAGATACGATTAAGAAGAATTAACTTAGGATTTTATCGAGACGTTGTAAAGACTCCAAATTATGGATGCAGTAAAGAATTAGAAAGTACATACATATACCAAGGTACTTCCCCCAATTTTGGGGGGTAGCCGACATCAACAAATGAAACAAAACAAAAAAGGGGACCTCTACTCTCTACGTTCCTCCAGCCTAACAAGGGACTCAACCGAGTTCAGCTGGTACTGGTAGGGTGCCACAGCCCACCCTCCCACATTATCCACCACAGATGAAGCTTCATAATGCTGAATCCCCTACTGCTGCTACCTCCGCGGTCATCTAAGGCACCGGAGGAAGCAGCAGGGCCTACCGGAACTGCGTCACAATGGCTCGCCATTCATTCCTATTTCTAGCATGCTCTCTTGCCTCTCTCACATCTATCCTCCTATCACCCAGAGCTTTCTTCACTCCATCCATCCACCCAAACCTTGGCCTTCCTCTTGTACTTCTCCCATCAACTCTTGCATTCATCACCTTCTTTAGCAGACAACCAGAAGGTGATGAACGCAAGAGTTGAATTAGCAAGTAACACGACGAAAGTGTGAACCCAGCGGCATTTCTACTCTTAAACTGCGTTGTGCCATTTCATTTCGTAGAATCAGTTAAAATGTGATGCCAGTGTGTTTATGAGGATTGCGCTTCGGTGTTTGATGGAAAAGTGAAGCTCCATATGAAACAATTAAATAATGGATTCTTGTGTGACAGTTTTTGAGAATTGTATGTATTTTCGCCGATTCTTTTCGTAATGAAATACACGTTCAAAAAAAGCCTCAAAATTTTGCATCAAAATTTTGATGTAAAACAAATTTTGCATCAAAATTTTTATATCAAAATTTTGATGCAAAATTTTGACACTTTTTTTTTTTTTTTTTTTTTTTTAACGTGTATGGGGCCCTTAACAATGAGAAGTTCGAAAACATTACTTTATCTAGAAAGCTTCCAATGAAGTATTATGGGGGTTCTTTCACTGGCAAGACAGTACTACATTGGATCCTTCTTTCTGGTTACGGTTCACTTTCCCTTTGCCTACACATGCACCAATTAGTCTGGCCTATTCTTTACTGATTCTCCTCTCTCCTCATACACCTGACAACTCTGAGATTTTACCAAATAATTCTTCTTTACCCAAGGGGTTAACTACTGCACTGTAATTGTTCAGTGGCTACTTTCCTCTTGGTAAGGGTAGAAGAGACTCTTTAGCTAAGGTAAGCACCTCTTCCGGGAGAAGGACACTCCCAAATCAAACCATTGTTCTCTAGTCTTGGGTAGTGCTATAGCCTCTGTATCATGGTCTTCCATTGTCTTGGGTTAGAGTTATCTTGCTTGAGGGTACATTCGGGCCCACCATTCTATCTAATTTCTCTTCCTCTTGTTTAGATAAAGTTTTTATAGTTTATATTGGAGATATTTATTTTTATGTTGCTGTTCTTAAGATTATTTATTTTTCCTTGTTTCCTTTCCTTATTGGGCTATTTTCCTCGTTGGGGCCACTGATTTTCGAACTAGGGTTGTAGGTTAGCAAGTGATAATAATAATAGTAATAATAATGATAATGATATGTTAGATCGGAGAGAGAGAGAGAGAGAGAGAGAGAGAGAGAGAGAGAGAGAGAGAGATAGAGAGAGAGAGAGAGAGAGAGAGAGAGAGAGAGAGAGAGAGAGATGTTCAGTGAACTTTAGCCCTTTTGGCAGTTGCATCCGTGTCTCTTAAAGCCGATCATCCTTTTTCCATGATGGTAGTAATTTGTTATGGCAGTTCTATATATGATTCTCTCTCTCTCTCTCTCTCTCTCTCTCTCTCTCTCTCTCTCTCTCTCTCTCTCTCTCTCTCTCCTCTCTCTCTCTCTCTCTCTCTCTCTCTTTCTCTCTCTAAATCCTCCGACTATAACTTATCCCTCTGTAAGTATGTCTCCTTGTGCCAATGTTGCCAGATATAGGGATTTATTCCTAGATTTGGGGATTTTGGGTGTCTGATGGGGATATCCTGTACAAATTTCTATGAAAAGAAACAAAGGTGAGTAAACATATATATTGTTGCAATTAGTTTACTTGCACTTATATGAAGAATAGGGAGTAATTTACATGTTAGTAAAGCCTACAGGATCAGAAGAAGATATATTTGTGGAAATTGGGATTTTTTGGTTGTTTTTGGGGATTTTTTTAGCATGAGTTTTGGGGATTTTTAGACTAACCCATCTGGCAACACTGCCTTCTGCCCATGTGCCCGCCGAATCAAACTGGATTTCGGTTATATTTATAACATTTTGCTCTTTCCTTGATCTGGGAATAGTTATTACACGGCTCTGGTTATGAATGTGGTTTATAGAGGAGATCTTGGAAGATCTTTAATATAAACGTTTGCTCATGGGGATTTTCTTTGGCGTTTACAATTAGGAAAGGGTTATTATTATTATTATTATTAATTGCTAAGCTACAACCCTAGTTGGAAAAGCAGAAAGCTATAAGCCCAGGGGCTCCAACAGGGAAAATAGCCCAGTGAGGAAAGGAAACAAGGAAAAGATAAATATTTCAAGAATGATATTAAAATAAATATCTCCTATATAAAACTATAAAAACTTTAACAACAAACGAGGAAGAGAAATTAGATAGAAAAGTGTTCCCGAGTGTACCCTCCAGCAAGTGATGTTCGGCGCATAAACTAAACAGTCTACCATTTATAAGGGAAAAGTGATAGTTGCAAGACATGGAGAGTCTGATTATGCGTTTGGTATGCTAGACGGTGGACTTCGATTTAAATTTCGGGGTGTATGTATGATAGCGGCCACCTATATGTATTATGTCTAATTTAGAATACGGCATTGTAAGGGGGGTCACAGGGGCGTAAGCCAGCCCTCCCCCGTTAGGTAAATAGGAAAGGACACGACTTGTAGGTTAGTTGACGTCCATTTTTAATGAACACGTGAGGAACTGGTCGCTGATGTACAAAGGCTCCTAAATTTCTCCTTCATCGGATTCGTATTTGTATTTGTGACGAGTTAGATTATTAATTGAAGTGCAGCTTCTGTGGATGGAGGCAAATTAATGGTTAAATGTAACTTTCTCATGATGGATTGTGCATAAGATCTGCTAATATCATTTTCTTTACCAAGTTTTGTTGTTCTAGATAAAATTATCTTTTCTATAGAGAGATTAGTTTTCAGAGTTGTCCCATCGTATATCTTGCATCTCCTTGACGGCTTCATTCTGAAATTGTCTCCCTTCTGTTTTGTTACATACTTATTCAAAGACATTACCTAAAATTCCTGTTTTTTTTTAGATTTCGTATCTTTGAATGGACAGGTGTTAAGATTCCTGTTTTTAAATTTGCTATCTTTGAATGGACAGGTGTTAAAATTCCTGTTTTTAAATTTGCTATCTTTGAATGGACAGGTGTTAAAATTCCTGTTTTTAAATTTGCTATCTTTGAATGGACAGGTGTTAAAATTCCTGTTTTTAAATTTGCTATCTTTGAATGGACAGGTGTTAAAATTCCTGTTTTTAAATTTGCTATCTTTGAATGGACAGGTGTTAAAATTCCTGTTTTTAAATTTGCTATCTTTGAATGGACAGGTGTTAAAATTCCTGTTTTTAAATTTGCTATCTTTGAATGGACAGGTGTTAAAATTCCTGTTTTTAAATTTGCCATCTTTGAATGGACAGGTGTTAAAATTCCTGTTTTTAAATTTGCCATCTTTGAATGGACAGGTGTTAAAATTCCTGTTTTTAAATTTGCTATCTTTGAATGGACAGGTGTTATTGTGTTTTCTGAGTCTTCTTTTATAAGATAGATTAATTTCATGTATTCGGTATGGATGCATTTTCACTGAAAATCCTTCTAGTTTTCATATTCATTTCAGTCCTACACACACACACACACACACACACACACACACATACACATATATATATATATATATATATATATATATATATATATATATATATAATATATATATGTGTGTGTGTGTCTGTATTTATGTATGTATATATGTGTGTGTACAATGTGTATGTGTATATATACATACATACACACATATATGTATATATATACATACATATATATATATATATATATATATATATATATATTATATATATATATATATATATATATATATATATATATATATGGATGACTTACAGTTACAATGGCAGATGTATTTACCAAATAAGTTCATCCCTTCCCTCTTTTTTTGTCTCTTCCTGCTGATTTGTCCTTTGTATAAAGAGGGTATTCGATAGAAGCAAGAGAAAATAAATGCTGGTAGCAGTGTAGACTGTGGCTTTATCGTATTCCAACCCTTCCTCCAACCTGGTGTAAGAACATACAAGTTACTAACCGCAAACCACTTCTTTTTATTTGCTTTTTGTAATGTTTCTCATAGAAGGCAGCTCTTCCTTATCAATATTGCGTAGTTTTCTCCAAAAAGTGACTTGGTGCGTTTTTCATGTGCTTGGTGTGAAATTGGGATATTTTAGGTGTGTGTACGGTTATGTTTGACATTCTCATGTTAATAGCACTTTCATTTAGAATAAAGTATATTTTTGCCGTTTCATTGCTTCCTCCGATGCCTTAGATGACCGCAGAGGTAGCAGCAGTAGGGGATTCAGCATTATGAAGCTTCATCTGTGGTGGATAATGTGGGAGAGTGGGCTGTGGCACCCTAGCAGTACCAGCTGAACTCGGTTGAGTCCCTTTTTAGGCTGGGAGGAACGTAGAGAGTTGAGGTCCCCTTTTTTGTTTTTGTTTCATTTGTTGATGTCGGCTAACCCCCAAAATTGGGGGAAGTGCCTTGGTATATGTATGTATGTATGTATGTATGTATATTTTTAGAAGTCGTGCAGCATGTTTTGCTGTCGCTCATTTGTATCTTTGTGTGCGTTTAATTTACTTTCACGTAAGTTACAACATTCAATTCGGTTCTGTTTATGTGTTTTGTTCGGACTAAAGTAACCTGAAATAGAGTGGCACTTCTTGACGTACCGAGTGACATTGCTTTATGAAGATTAATGCAACTGTCATTATCTGGGAAGATGGATAAGGAACGGTGGGTGGGCAAACGTATATTTATATTTATGAGAATCTGCCGTTTGTTTCTTTTACTGCTATAGATTGATCCTCTTGTTGACGTATGGCTGTCGTTAGTTTAGTTTGTCGTTAGTTTGATGCCGAGTGAGGAAGATTGGGATGTTTGGTTCGCGTTCGGTAAATTTTTTATCAACTATTTACGCAAAGGTCAGAGTAAGTTTGAATTTCCATCTTCGAACGCAGTTTGTGGGCTTGAGTGCGAATTCATCGGTAGTTTCATACATTATTTATTTGTTTGTGTTTTTGACAATTATGAAACTGCCTCCTAAATTTCGATATTTAACCTTTTTCTGTTAATCAAAATCTTCGCTTTAATCATATGTGCTTTCTTAATTCTTCATATTTTATTGTGATAAAGAATCATGTTAGATAAGATCACCTTTCAAGTCTTAGTTTGTTTATTTATTGTTTGTTTATTTTAATATCCAAATGAGAGGAAGCATAAGCATTAATAGCATCCTCCGTGATGCTCGTGTTGTTTATTTATTTAAGAGATAACTACCTATTACCCTCCTGACCCTCATAATCAGACAAGTTCCCCCAACCACTTCAGAGGCCCCCCTTCCCGTTGTATGATTTTCCCCTTCCCCTCATCATCATCATCTACGTATCTATAGTGCCCCCCCCCCCCCTCTGCAGACGTCCTTATCTAAGTCATCCCTTCACCCTATGTCGATATATATTGCTTTTACGCAAAGGAAATCACTCGATCTTAGAAACCTTTATTTCGTTCTTATTTTTTGTTTTTTTATTGACACCATGTTTTGATATTAGGTTAGTAGCGAATTACTCCTTTTAGCTCTTCCCTATCCTTAACCCTCCCAAAAGATGCATATTTGCACCTACTCGCGGCGGTGCCCTTTTAGCTCGGAAAAGTTTCCTGGTCGCTGATTGGTTAGAATTATCTTGTCCAACCAATCAGCGATCCGGAAACTTTTCCGAGCTAAAAGGGCACCGCCCCGAGTCGGTGCAAATATGCATCGCTAAAAGAAATGGACTATAACCTTTTGTATTCTCTATTCCTACGTAGCCTCTATAGCTCTTCTCCCCTTTTGACTTTGCCTAGAACCCAAACAAACCCCCTCACCCACCCCCACCTTGCCCACCTAGGCCCCCTTCTGGTTGAAGTAACATAGGTTTTCAGAGATAAGAGTTAAAGACCTTTATTTCGTGCTTATTTTTTTTTTTTTTTATTGACACTATGTTTTGATATTAGGTTAGTAGTGAATTACTCCTTTTAGCTCTTCCCTATCCTTAACTCCCCGAAAAGAGGTTAGCTCTAACTTTTTGTATTCTCTATTCCTTCGTAGCCTCTGTAGCTCTTCTCCCCTTTTGACTTTGCCTAGAACCTGTACCAACCGTGTGTCACACGATCGTACATACTGTACTTCATTTTGTGCTTGTATCTTCGCTCTCCCCTCGCACTAAAAAGAACCTGAAAAATCATGTCTGCTTTTCTCCTCTGTAACAGTGTCAATATTTGAACATGAAAATTCTTGTTGCCTTGAGATTTTGTATATAAAGGAGAGTATTCTTTAATAAACTAACTCAGTTGCTTTCATACTGCCTTTGAGTTCACAACCTTCTCCCGTCACCGTCACAAACCCAAACAAAACTCCCCCACCCTACCCACCTAGGCCCCCTCCTGGTTGAAGTAACATTGGTTTTCAGAGATAAGAGTTCTCGTCGTTACACCTTTATCCCCACCTCTCTTATCCCTCCCTTACCCCTGGGAATCTTTATGACGGCGAAGTGTCAGTGTTTGCAAGGTTCTCCACTTAAGTTATCTAAATGACAAAGCAGGGGGGAGCTTGGCGAGCCGAAGATTTATGGCTCTTTCCGCGAAGTTGGATCTTCTTGTTTGATTCTTATGTACATATATGAATGTAAGAAAACAAAACGCTTAAAAATATTTTGCTGCTGAACTTGAGTGAATTTGTAAATTTTATATGAATTTAGAAGTAAAAAAAATTATATTTATAATTTCAAAAAGTATGTTACATGGCCAAGTCTCTCTCTCTCTCTCTCTCTCTCTCTCTCTCTCTCTCTCACGGTTGGTACAGCAGTTTTGCAGCACTGGACGTATCATTCATAATTTATTTAATGTTCAATAGAGTCAAGATTATGTTGGTGATCTATAGATGGGGCGGGGTTTGGGTTTACCCATTCCTTTAGAGGTTGCTGTGGCCTGATTGGTAACGTCTCTGCCTGGTGTTTGCCAGTCGGAGGTTCGAGTCCCGCTCAGACTCGTTAGTGCTATTAGTGTCTGCAACCTTACCATCCTTGTGAGCTAAGGTTGGGGGGTTTGGGGGAGCTTATAGGTCTATCTGCAGTCATCAGCAGCCACTGCCTGGCCCTCCATGGTCCTAGCTTGGATGGAGAGGAGGCTTGGGCGCTGATCATATGTAATATGGTCAGTCTCTAGGGCATTGTCCTGATTGCTAGGGCAATGTCACTGTCCCTTGCTTCTGCCATTGCCATTTATGAGCGACCTTAAAACCTTTAAAATAACTAGTTTAGTGCTGGTATTTGTTACCTATATCGTCACCCTCATAAACTAACTGCCTAAGTCATTTTCTCCTCTTGTTGGGAAATGAAAAAAAAAACCTTCTCCTTTCCTAATTCTTTATATCATTGTCTTGAGTTCCAATTCACAAATTCTTAGTAGAAGAATTTGTGAATTAGAATTTGTTAATTGAAGCTCAACACAATGATATAAGAAATTAGGAAATGAGAATTTTTTTTTTTTATTTCCCAAGTGGAGAAAATGACTTAGGCAGTTAGTTTATGAGGGTGACGATATGCATCCTCTTGTCTTAAGTAATGTCTTTGATATTTTTCCAGGTGTGATTTCTTTTAGACTTTGGTAAATAGTAAAGAGTAAATGGCATGTTGAACAATAAATTACATGTAATAACTTATTTTCGAAGCAATGTACACCTTGATCCCTTTGCTTGTATATGTACAATAATAAAATAAAACATAGAATTATATGTACAATAACAAAATAAAACATAGAATTATATGTACAATAACAAAATAAAACATAGAATTATATGTACAATAACAAAATAAAACATAGAATTATATGTACAATAACAAAATAAAACATAGAATTATATGTACAATAACAAAATAAAACATAGAATTATATGTACAATAACAAAATAAAACATAGAATTATATGTACAATAACAAACTAAAACATAGAATTATATGTACAATAACAAACTAAAACATAGAATTATATGTACAATAACAAACTAAAACATAGAATTATATGTACAATAACAAACTAAAACATAGAATTATATGTACAATAACAAACTAAAACATAGAATTATATGTACAATAACAAAATAAAACATAGAATTGGGGTAATATCATTATTACTATTACTAATTAAAAACCATATGCTTATTAGTTTACGGATTTATAGAAAATTAAAATAACAGCCACCCTGGTCATCATCAAGTACGGGGTGTTCGATGTCGAACGGCCGTGGCCCTCTGCACAAAACTTCTCCATTCATTCCGGTCTTGAGCCTTCCTTTCCAACTCCACCATCGTTAGCCCGCACATCTCCTTGATATTGTCACTCAATCTAGTTTTAGGTCTTCCTCTCGGTCTTGTACCATAGACTGATCCAATTAGTAGCGTTCTTTCCAGAGTATTGTGTTTCCGAACCTGGTGTCCAATAAAATTAACTTTTATTAACTTTACTGGCTTTACAGAGCATTTTGTGTTTTTGAATAATAAAATTGAGTTAACTTAGGTGTCGATGTAAATTACTTTTATGAAAAGAGTTGTAAAGTTATGTCATAGGTACTGTATATGCTGTATAAATATTAAAAATGATGGTTAATACAATGGTTATTATTATTATTATTATTATTATTATTATTATTATTATTATTATTACCTCTTGCTAAGCTACAACCCTAGTTGGAAAAGCAGAATGCTATAAGCCCAGGGGCCCCAACAGGGAAAATAGCCTAGTGAGGATAGGAAAGAAGGAAAAATAAAATATTTTAAGAAGAGTAACAACATTAAAATAAATATTTCCTATATAAACTATAAAATCTTTAAGAAAGGAAGAAAGAGGAAGAGAAATCAGATAGAATAGTGTGCCTGAGTGTACCCTCAAGCAAGAGAACTCTAACCCAAGACAGTGGAAGACCATGGTACAGAGGCTATGGCACTACCCAAGACTAGAGAACAGTGGTTTGATTTTGGAGTGTCCTTCTCCTAGAAGAGCTGCTTACCATAGCTAAAGAGTCTCTTCTACTTCTTAGGTAATCTCTTTCCACCTCATGAAATCTGTTTTATGTGCCCACATTAAGCATTAAGTGAGAGCTTCTCTGTTATCCCGGGAAATTCATTCATTTCCACGGATCCTAAAGTTATCAGGCATTTATTATTATTATTATTATTATTATTATTATTATTATTATCCAAGCTACAACCCTAATTGGAAAAGCAAGATGCTATAAGCCCAGGGGCTCCAATAGAGGATGGTCAGCTATTATTATTATTATTATTATTATTATTATTATTATTATTATTATTATTATTATTATTATCCAAGCTACAACCCTAATTGGAAAAGCAAGATGCTATAAGCCCAGGGGGCTCCAATAGAGGAGTTATTTATCCCTGCAGATCAGTGTTTGTGATGAAACTTGCAGCTCATTATGTTTTATTATCAATTATAATGATTGATACCCCGTTTGTACGTTTTATTGTTGCGCAATAAATTTAAGTACGGCACATCCTATATCATCATGACTACTGCGGTTATTTACTGATTGTAATCATAATGGAAGTCTCCACGTAATATGATCTTGCCCGGTGAAAGCTGAGTAATTCGTGACTGGCTTTGATTTATTGAATAAACAATGCATCCTGGTATGCAGCTCGTCTCTGCCCTCAGGCCCTTTTTTTTTTTTTTTTTTTTTTTTTCCTGAATCATCCTTAATGTACCTTTTCTTTTAAATCCTGAATCATCCTTAATGTACCTTTTCTTTTAAAACCTGAATCATCCCTAATGTACTTTTTTTTTTTACACCTGAATCATCCCTAATGTACCTTTTTTTTTTTTTCAAACCTGAATCATCCCTAATGTACTTTTTTTTTTAAAGCTGCAATCGTCCCTAATGTACCCTTTTTTTTTTCAAACCTGAATCATCCCTAATGTACTTTTTTTTTTTTTTTTTTTTTTTTAAGCGGCAATCGTCCCTAATGTACCTTTTTGCAAAATGAGAGACGCATTTACGTACATCCAGAGTGCATAGAGGGGGAATGACTCAAACCATAGAAACTATGGATATGAAGGAATGGTCGTATCGGCATATTCTCCTGTTCACTGTGGCCATGTGTTGCCTGCATTATTATTATTATTATTATTATTATTATTACTATCCAAGCTACAACCCTAGTTGGAAAAGCAAGATGCTATAAGCCCAGGGGCTCCAACAGGGAAAAATAGCCCAGTGAGGAAAGGAAATAACGAAATAAATAAATGAAGAGAACAAATTAACAATAAATCATTCTAAAAAAAGTAACAACGTCAAAACAGACATGTCACATATAAACTATTAACAACATCAAAAACAAATATGTCATAAATAAACTAGAAAAAGACTCATGTCCGGCTAGTCAACAAAAAAGCATTTGCTCCAACTTTGAACTTTTGAAGTTCTACTGATTCAACTACCCGATTAGGAAGATCATTCCACAACTTGATAACAGCTGGAATAAAACTTCTAGAGTACAGTATAGTATAGATGTACAGTATAGAGTATAGTGACACGTTTCAAAGGTGAAAACACAATGGCAGGTTGTAGCTTTGAATGATATGAAAGGAGGCGGATGCAATGCTGAGTGAGATGGAACATTAGTTTGGGAAAGAAAATGATCTCTATAGAAAAAAGCAAAGTGGAAAAATTCAACGCTTTTTATCCGTAGCAATCATGTTCATGTCTAAAGATTTATTATTATTATTATTATTACTATTATTATTATTATTATTATTATTATTATTATTATTATTATTATTATTATTATTATTAAATGCTAAGCTACAACCCTAGTTGGAAAAGCAGGATGCTATTAGCCCAGGGGCCCCAACAGGGAAAATAGCCCAGTGAGGAAAGGAAACAAGGAAAAATAATATATTTTAAGAACAGTAAAAACATTGAAATAAATATTTCCTATATAAACTATAAAAACTTTAACAAAACAAGGGGAAGAGAAACTAGATAGAACAGTGTGCCCAAGTGTACCCTCAAGCAAGAGAACTCTAACCCAAGATAGTGGAAGACCATGGTACAGAGGCTATGTCACTACCCAAGACTAGAAAACAATGGTTTGATTTTGGAGTGTCCTTCTCCTAGAGGAGCTGCTTACCATAGCTAAGGAGTCTCTTCTACCCTTACCAAGAAGAAAGTAACCACTGAACAATTAAAGTGCAGTAGTTAACCCCTTGGGAGATAAAGAATTGAAGAACGAAAATTGTAAATTTCTATAAATTGGAGTTTAAGGAGTCTCTTCTACCCTTACCAAGAAGAAAGTAACCACTGAACAATTAAAATGTAGTAGATAACCCCTTGGGAGATAAAGAATTAAAGAACGAAAACTAAATTTCTATAAATTGGAGTTGATTTTGAGGTTAAAGTTAGAAAGGGATTGTTTAGTAAACATCGATTTTTTGCACCCAATAGCGTCGAAAACAGTAAATATCTATAAATTGGAGTTGATTTTGAGGTTAAAGTTAGAAATAGATTGTTTAGTAAACATAGATTTTTTGCACCCAATAGCGTCGAAAACTGTAAATATCTATAAATTGGAGTTGATTTTGAGGTTAAAGTTAGAAATAGATTGTTTAGTAAACATAGATTTTTTGCACCCAATAGCGTCGAAAACTGTAAATTTCTATAAATTGGAGTTGATTTTGAGGTTAAAGTTAGAAATGGATTGTTTAATAAACATCGATTTTTCGCATTCAATGGCGAGGCAAAGATGCAGACTTCTAATGTTTAGGTTAATTTCTTTTGTAATCCCACTTAATAAGAAATAATAAACAACCAAAGAACAAAATAATATTTATTTTTTGCATTTAGCGTTCTTGCATTACAGGAAGTCACTCCCACACAATTTTAATTCCACATTCCATAATCAACCACATCTGAAAACTTCTGAAGTTTTCATTAGACAAGCAGCTTGTCATATACATGTATGCTCAAAAACATGTTACCGCTAAACTTGATACCAGTTATCACAGTATATGATAATAACCTAAAAATTCAAACTTTCCCGTGCAAAGTTTGAACGCCAGAATGAATACATATCGAACACCACTACTCGACAAAACCTTAAGCCCCGCCCCTTACCTCTCATTGGCGTTTACACAAAAGAAAATAATTTTATTCTAATTCACCCAGTTCAACCGAAATAAATTATATTTAAATACTGAAAAGTCTCATTTAAAGCTGACGAAAACGATATAGAAGAGGTATCGGTTGCAAATAATCATTATTTAAATAAACAAAATTGAAATTGATCATGTGAAAGTGAAAGAAAACGAAAATCCGAGATGAAACAAAAGAACGTCACAGTCTTCACATTACTTTTTTTTTTTATCTTTTATTATAAAAATACAATTACATCTTAGCAATTTACATTATATACGTAATTATTCTTTACAAAATACTGATATGAACTACATTGTTTTACATAGTTATAAATCAGCTCAATGCAAATTAAATTAATTAATAAATATATATGCAATAAATTTTATTGTACATTAGTCATCACATTACTTTTTTTTTTATCCTTTATTATAAAAATACAATTACATCTTAGCAATTTACATTATATACGTAATTATTCTTTACAAAATACCGATATGAACTACATTGTTTTACATAGCTATAAATCAGCTCAATACAAATTAAATTAATATATATGCAATAAATTTTATTGTACATTACTTGTCCGAGATGCTGTCGATTCAGAACTTGGCGTGGCTGTAGGTCTGAAACCTTAAATAGCGTCGAGACTTCGTTCTAACGTTATGTAAGAGCGCTATTGTCATAAAGGTTTGCGAAGAGATTTTTCGTTGGCATATCAGTTCTGTGACGTGCCGAGAGAAGGTTGTGAACTCAAAGGCAGTGTGAAAGCAACTGAGTAACTTTATTAAAGAACACTCTCCTTTATATACAAAACCTCAAGGCAACAGGAAATTACATGTTCGAGAAACAGACAATGTTACATAGGAGAAACGCAGACATGTTGAACACTCTCCTTTATATACAAAACCTCAAGGCAACAGGAAATTACATGTTCGAGAAACAGACAATGTTACATAGGAGAAACGCAGACATGTTGAACACTCTCCTTTATATACAAAACCTCAAGGCAACAGGAAATTACATGTTCGAGAAACAGACAATGTTACGTAGGAGAAACGTTTACATGTTGAACACTCTCCTTTATATACAAAACCTCAAGGCAACAGGAAAATACATGTTCGAGAAACAGACAATGTTACGTAGGAGAAACGCAGACATGTTGAACACTCTCCTTTATATACAAAACCTCAAGGCAACAGGAAATTGCATGTTCGAGAAACAGACAATGTTACATAGGAGAAACGCAGACATGTTGAACACTCTCCTTTATATACAAAACCTCAAGGCAACAGGAAATTACATGTTCGAGAAACAGACAATGTTACATAGGAGAAACGCAGACATGTTGAACACTCTCCTTTATATACAAAACCTCAAGGCAACAGGAAATTACATGTTCGAGAAACAGACAATGTTACATAGGAGAAACGCTGACATGTTGAACACTCTCCTTTATATACAAAACCTCAAGGCAACAGGAAATTACATGTTCGAGAAACAGACAATGTTACATAGGAAAAACGCTGACATGTTGAACACTCTCCTTTATATACAAAACCTCAAGGCAACAGGAAATTACATGTTCGAGAAACAGACAATGTTACGTAGGAGAAACGCAGACATGTTGAACACTCTCCTTTATATACAAAACCTCAAGGCAACAGGAAATTACATGTTCGAG
>NC_090725.1:74529551-74536346 GCF_036898095.1 Palaemon carinicauda
ACAAGCTTTCTTACCAATTGAATTTCCAAGCAATGGTGTTTTGATATCCTCCTACGGATGATAGGATTGTCTTCGTGCTCTTTTTGAGATGTCAGGAATGAAGGAATGGAATTTAATAATGGAGCCAGAGTTGGAATTCGGGTGAGGATTGCAAGAAGAGAAACTGAGATGGGAGGACTCGGGTGTCTTCAGGTGAAATGTGATTTGTGGGACTCGTAAGTTAGGAGGTGTAGGAGACAGCGTTGTTGTTATAGTTAGTTTTTTTTAAGATTTTAGGTTATTCTCTCTCTCTCGCTCTCTCTCTCCTCTCTCTCTCTCTCTCTCTCTCTCTCAACAGAATAACCATTTTATAATGGAATAAAGGTTTTTGACTTTGACTCTCTCTCTCTCTCTCTCTCTCTCTCTCTCTCTCTTAACAGAATAACCATTTTATAATGGAATAAAGGTTTTTGACTTTGACTCTCTCTCTCTCTCTCTCTCTCTCTCTCTCTCTCAACAGAATAACCATTTTGTAATGGAATAAAGGTTTTTGACTTTGACTCTCTCCTCTCTCTCTCTCTCTCTCTCTCTCTCTCAACAGAATAACCATTTTATAATGGAATAGAGGTTTTTGACTTAGACTCTCTCTCTCTCTCTCTCTCTCTCTCTCTCAACAGAATAACCATTTTATAATGGAATAAAGGTTTTTGACTTTGACTCTCTCTCTCTCTCTCTCTCTCTCTCTCTCTCTCAACAGAATAACCATTTTATGATGGAATAAAGGTTTTTGACTTTGACTCTCTCTCTCTCTCTCTCTCTCTCTCTCTCTCTCTCTCAACAGAATAACCATTTTATAATGGAATAAAGGTTTTTGACATTGACTCTCTCTCTCTCTCTCTCTCTCTCTCTCAACAGAATAACCATTTTATGATAGAATAAAGGTTTTTGACTTTGACTCTCTCTCTCTCTCTCTCTCTCTCTCTCTCTCTCTCAACAGAATAACCATTTTATGATGGAATAAAGGTTTTTGACTTTCTCTCTCTCTCTCTCTCTCTCTCTCTCTCTCTCAACAGAATAACCATTTTATGATGGAATAAAGGTTTTTGACTTTGACTCTCTCTCTCTCTCTCTCTCTCTCTCTCTCTCTCTCAACAGAATAACCATTTTATAATGGAATAAAGGATTTTGACTTTGACTCTCTCTCTCTCTCTCTCTCTCTCTCTCTCTCTCTCTCAACAGAATAACCATTTTATAATGGAATAAAGGATTTTTGACTTTGACTCTCTCTCTCTCTCTCTCTCTCTCTCTCTCTCTCTCTCTCAACAGAATAACCATTTTATAATGGAATAAAGGTTTTTGACTTTGACTCTCTCCTCTCTCTCTCTCTCTCTCTCTCTCTCTCAACAGAATAACCATTTTATAATGGAATAAGGTTTTTTACATTGACTCTCTCTCTCTCTCTCTCTCTCTCTCTCTCTCTCTCTCAACAGAATAACCATTTTATAATGGAATAAGGTTTTTTACATTGACTCTCTCTCTCTCTCTCTCTCTCTCTCTCTCTCTCTCTATCTCTCTCTCTCTCTCAACAGAATAACCATTTTATAATGGAATAAAGGTTTTTGACTGACTTTGACTCTCTCTCTCTCTCTCTCTCTCTCTCTCAACAGAATAACCATTTTATAATGGAATAAAGGTTTTTGACTTTGACTCTCTCTCTCTCTCTCTCTCTCTCTCTCTCCTCTCTCTCTTCTGTACTGCGTTGTTGTAACGTATTTTTTTTTTTTTACATATTTCAATAGTCCACACATGCAATTAAAAATTTTGTAAAAGAGGATTACAAAATGTATTAGACATTCATTTAGTTTTGTTCTACGTAATGATTATTCTAGAGAGTTATGGGGTCTTTTTGCTGGCCAGATAGTACTACATTGGATCCTTCTCTCTGGTACGGTTCTTTCCCTTTGCCTATACACTCACTCACCGAATAGTCTGGCCTAATTTTTACATATTCTCCTCTGTCCTCATACACCTGACAACACTGAGATTACCAAACAATTCTTCTTACTGCACTGTAATTGTTCAGAGTGGCCACTTTAATCTTTGTAAGGGTAGAAGAGACTCTTTAGCTATGGTAAGCAGCTCTTCTAGGAGAAAGACACTCCAAAATCAAACCACTGTTCTCTAATTTTGGATAGTGCCATAGCCTCTGTACCATGGTCTTCCACTGTCTTGGGTTACAGTTCTCCTGCTTGAGGGTACACTTGGGCACACTGTTCTATCTTATATCTTATTTCTCTTCCTCTTGTTTTGTTAAAGCTTTTATAGTTTATAAAGTGATATTTTACTATTGTTGCTCTTCTTAAAATATTTTATTTTTCCTTGTTCCTTTCCTCACTGAGCTATTTTTCCTGTTGGAGCCCCTGGGCTTATAGCATCCTGCTTTTCCAACTAGGGTTGTAGCTTAGCTAGTAATAATAATATTAATAATAATAATAATAAAATGAAAATCTTTAAATACTAATTCTACGGTTTAAAAAGATGCTCGAAAGCGGTTGCCGCGACTTTCGAATAAATTCTGCCGAAAGTCAGACACTTAAGCTATATATAATATATATATATATATGACTGCCAGGTAAGTATTCATAAAACTTTGTTTTATCATAAAAACTCCATAGTTTTAAACATTGAACTTCTTTCACTTTATTAAGAAGATATCTTTCTGTGAACGAAATGTCTTTTAATTTGTCTAGCAACAAGACTCGTGTCTCAATTCTCTCACTTCTTTCAACATTGATATCAAATGTTTTTTTTTTTTTTTTTTTTTTTTTTCATATGACTTATGTATGCATGATATCTAGGAACTGGGGTTTTGAAGAAAGTGTGCTCCGTTATCTTTTACTTGGAGAATTAGTCAGCTGATTCTTAGAAGCACACGCGATGCTCTTGTTTAACTTAATTCCCTTTTTATTCTTGGTTAAAGATTAATCTCTAATATATATATATATATATATATGTGTGTGTGTGTGTGTGTGTGTGTGTAGTCACTCACATACACCTAATTTGTGATGTCTTGATGTCATTAAGTAAAGAAAAAATGTTGCTGAGTAGTCCTCCCTTTCCACACTACTCTCTCCTTAGTCATTTTCAAGAAAGTAATTTATCGACTTATTTCTTTGAATGTTACGTTTAAGGAAATTGTTTAAACGAGATATAATCTCTCTCTCTCTCTCTCTCTCTCTCTCTCTCTCTCTCTCTCTCTCTCTCTCTTTGTGCTCTTCATATGTTCCCCCATAAAACTGTTCTCTATTATATCATTTTTTTTAATATTATATGTATATATATGCTGTAATTTTATTACTTATATTTTATTTAATTTCTTTAAAGCTTTAGTATGCCTCCTCCAGTTCCTTTACCTATGGAATTCTTTATTTAAATGGACAGATTTTTTCCTGTCTCGGCTGAAGTAACTGTCAAGGAAGTGTCTTTTTAAATGCGTATTTAATTTTTTTTTCAATGCGTATATACTATTGCCGTAATCATACGAGCGTGATCGGATCTCTTTATTCGTAATGTTGATAGAATAGGCTATTATGCATCGAGTATGTGGGTAGCTGAGCGTTCCTCCTAACCTCTATAGAACAAATTAATAGACCCGTATGTCGTCCGCTATTTTCTGTCCATATAAGAGATGCCCGATTTTATTCCTGCGATTTTTATTTGCTTATTTTCATGTTTCAGAGTAATGAACGGGATTACTCATTTGAAGGGTTTAACCTTATTTGTATATCATGATATGTATAGTTTCAGTTGTACGTTGTAAGTGTTACAGTAGAGTTTCAGTTGTACGTTGTAAGTATTACAGTATAGTTTCAGTTGTACGTTGTAAGTAATACAGTATAGTTTCAGTTGTGCGTTGTGAGTATTACAGTATAGTTTCAGTTGTACATTGTAAGCGTTACAGTATAGTTTCAGTTGTACATTGTGAGTGTTACAGTATAGTTTCAGTTGTACGTTGTAAGTATTACAGTATAGTTTCAGTTGTACATTGTAAGTATTACGGTATAGTTTCAGGTGTACGTTGTAAGTGTTACAGTATAGTTTCAGTTGTACGTTGTAAGGTGTTACAGTATAGTTTCAGTTGTACGTTGTAAGTATTACAGTATAGTTTCAGTTGTACATTGTAAGTATTACAGTATATGTTTCAGTTGTACGTTGTAAGTGTTACAGTATAGTTTCAGTTGTACGTTGTAAGTGTTACAGTATAGTTTCAGTTGTACATTGTAAGTATTACAGTATATGTTTCAGTTGTACGTTGTAAGTATTACAGTATAGTTTCAGTTGTACGTTGTAAGTGTTACAGTATAGTTTCAGTTGTACGTTGTAAGTGTTACAGTAGAGTTTCAGTTGTACGTTGTAAGTATTACAGTATAGTTTCAGTTGTACGTTGTAAGTAATACAGTATAGTTTCAGTTGTGCGTTGTGAGTATTACAGTATAGTTTCAGTTGTACATTGTAAGCGTTACAGTATAGTTTCAGTTGTACATTGTGAGTGTTACAGTATAGTTTCAGTTGTACGTTGTAAGTATTACAGTATAGTTTCAGTTGTACATTGTAAGTATTACGGTATAGTTTCAGGTGTACGTTGTAAGTGTTACAGTATAGTTTCAGTTGTACGTTGTAAGTGTTACAGTATAGTTTCATTTGTACATTGTAAGCATTACAGTGTAGTTTCAGTTGTACGTTGTAAGCGTTACAGTGTAGTTTCAGTTGTAAGTTGTAAGCGTTACAGTATAGTTTCAGTTGTACATTGTAAGCATTACAGTATAGTTTCAGTTGTACATTGTAAGTATGACAGTATAGTTTCAGATGTACATTGTAAGTATGACTGTATAGTTTCAGTTGTACATTGTAAGTATTACAGTATAGTTCAGTTGTACATTGTAAGTATTAAGTATGACGAATGTACCAATTTTCGGCTATTGTTGTTATTGTTACTTTGATTTTCTTTGTTTATCATGTTCGTAAATAAGTGTTGAACTGGAATAACAATAGAAATGCTCTTATTTGAAGCAAATTAAATGAAATAACTAAATTTAATATAAAGCCTGCTGGTATAATTTAGTCATCCATCCCTGCCTGTCAGACGAGGTTTGCAGCATTTTTTTGGTCAACATTTTGTTGAAGAAACACACACGTACATATTTATGTATGTATATGTGTGTATATATATATATATATATACATACACACACACACACACATATATATATATACACACACACACACACACACACATATATATATATATATATATACAATAGAAATATATATCAACCAAACATTGAGATTGGACCTTTAATCTCTTCAAATGGAAGGCATGTAGTAGCTATGAATTATGCTAACTGGGGACCCAAAAGAAGTCGGAACCGAAGTGAAAGAAGTCGGAACCGAAGTGCTAACTTCATTTCAGGTTTTACCTGGCGACAGAGAGACTACTTTCTACAATGCAGCGATTTTGACTCAACTTACCGACCAACCAGGTGACGCGATTGGTGGCATTTAATCCGAATTACCTCTACAGAAATTATTTGATCCGAATTACCTCTACAGAAATTATTTAATCCGAATTACCTCTACAGAAATTATTTAATCCGAATTACCTCTACAGAAATTAATTAATCCGAATTACCTCTACGGAAATTATTTAATCCGAATTACCTCTTCAGAAATGATTTAATCCGAATTACCTCTACAGAAATGATTTAATCCGAATTACCTCTACAGAAATGATTTAATCCGAATTACCCCTACAGAAATTATTTAATCCGTATTACCTCTACAGAAATTATTTAATCCGAATTACCTCTACGGAAATTATTTAATCCGAATTATCCCTACAGAAATGAATTTCTTCCTGATATTGAGATCGAATCCTATATTCTACCCCTTATTGGGATCGAACCTTAGTGTTCTATTGAACATGATTTTGTGTTTATTTCCGTCATATGTGTACTCTTTAGGGTAAATTGGATTATGTGCCATTAATTGCGTCTCTTTGGGATCGGGAAGGGGGAATGTATAGATTCGAATTCTTTTTTAGTTTTTGGTGGTATGGTTTGATAGCCTTTCGTTTTAAGAGGCTAGGGTTCGATTCCTATGTCAAATAGAAAATTTTATGTATGTATATACATATATGGGTGTATACAGTATATATATATATATATATATATGTGTGTGTGTGTGTGTGTGTGTGTGTGTATGTATGTATGTATGTAAGTGTGTGTAGTATGTATGTATGTATGTGTGTGTGTTTATGTATGTGCAATGAAACTTTCACAAGTTACGCTGCTTCAAACGCCTACAGACCATACAGGTGGCTCATCAACATTTCGTAAAATCATCTTAAGGACACTGCGTCACTTTCAATCATGCTTTTGTATACAATTGTACATGATAACCCTTGGAGGAAGAATGAAGGCCCATTGCCTCTGCGCAATCTCACAATGTCCTAGGGACATAATATATACTAATATCAGATCTCAAGCTACCTTTCCACCTAAGCTAAGACCAGGGATAACCAGGCAATGTCAGCTGATGACTATGTAGAATGTTGCTGTGGTCTGATTGGTAGCGTCTCTGCCTGGTGTTTGCCTGATGGGGGTTCGAGTCCCGCTCAGACTCGTTAGTGCCATTAGTGTCTGCAACCTTACCATCCTTGTGAGCTAAGGTTGGGGGGTTTCGGGGAGCCTATAGGTCTATCTGCTGTGTCATCAGCAGCCACTGCCTAGCCCTCCTTGGTCCTAGCTTAGGTGGAGA
>NC_090725.1:74536846-74539346 GCF_036898095.1 Palaemon carinicauda
ACAATTTTAAATCACATTAAAATTGAGAGAGAGAGAGAGAGAGAGAGAGAGGAGAGAGAGAGAGAGAGAGAGAGTTGAAATTTTGTTGATCCAAAATAATATCTGTATAGTGTTCATTTTTAATGTCATCTGACCACAATTTTAAGTCACATGAAAAATTGTAAGAGACAGAGAGAGAGAGAGAGAGAGAGAGAGAGAGAGAGAGGAGAGAGGAGAGAGAGAGAGAGAGAGAGAGTGAGTTATGGAGTTAAAAATTTGTTGATTCCAAAATAATATCTGTATAGTGTTTATTTTTGATATGTCATCTAACCACAAACATTTTAATTCACTTTAGAATTTAGAGAGAGAGAGAGAGAGAGAGAGAGAGAGAGAGAGAGAGAGAGAGAGAGAGAGAGAGAGGAGAGAGAGAGAGAGAGAGTTGAAATTTTGTTGATCCAAAATAATATCTGTATAGTGTTCATTTTTAATTTCATCTGACCACAATTTTAAGTCACATTAAAATTGAGAGAGAGAGAGAGAGAGAGAGAGAGAGAGAGAGAGAGAGAGAAGAGAGAGAGGAGAGAGAGAGAGAGAGAGAGAGAGAGAGAGAGAGAGTTATGGAGTTAAGACTTTGTTGATCCAAAATAATATCTGTATAGTGTTTATTTTTGATATGTCATCTAACCACAAACATTTTAATTCATTTAGAATATATAGAGATGAGAGAGAGAGAGAGAGAGAGAGTAGAGAGAGAGAGAGAGAAGAGAGAGAAGAGAGAGAGAAGAGAGAGAGAGAGAGAGAGAGAGTATATCCGGTCATGAAAATCGTGCATTATAGCTTAAAATGTATATGGTTTAGAAACAGTTGTTTATATGAGTCACGAGAGAACTTTAAAAAGTAATGTCTTGTACAAGAGTGTTTATTATTCTATAATAGAATTGTAGATTTTCATGTTAGATTAACCTGAGAAAATGAACAGCAAGGATTATTTGAGAAGGGACACTATTAAATTCCTTATATTGCTACAAGAGGAAGGCCAAGGTTTGGGTGGATGGATGGTGTGAAGAAAGCTCTGGGTGATAGGAGGATAGATGTGAGAGAGGCAAGAGAGCGTGCTAGAAATAGGAATGAATGGCGAGCGATTGTGACACAGTTCCGATAGGCCCTGCTGCTTCCTCCGGTGCCTTAGATGACCGCGGAGGTAGCAGACAGTAGGGGATTCAGCAGTATGAAGCTTCATCTGTGGTGGATAATGTGGGAGGGTGGGCTGTGGCACCCTAGCAGTACCAGCTGAACTCGGCTGAGTCCCTGGTTAGGCTGGAGGAACGTAGAGAGTAGAGGTCCCCTTTTTGTTTTGTTTCTTGTTGATGTCGGCTACCCCCCAAAATTGGGGAAGTGCCTTTTGTATATGGATGGATATTGCTATACATACGCAGAATAACATATTTTCTTGAATAGTATTTTGGTTTTAATGACTTATTGGCCTTCTGTTTTATACTGCCTTTGGAGGATTATTGTACTCTCCAGTACACTGTGATAAACCGGAATGGATGAAGGCGATATGTACTTTTACGTCTGTTGTCAATATTTATTCAGATATTCATGAAGAAATGCATTTATTTTGAAAGGAGAAAGGATAGTGTACCAACCGTGTGTCACACGATCGTACATAGTTCATTTTGTGCTTGTATCTTCGCTCTCCCCTCGCACTAAAAAGAACCTGAAAAATCATGTCTGCTTTTTTCCTCTGTAACCGTGTCAATATTTGAACATGAAAATTCTTGTTGCTTTGAGATTTTCTATATAAAGGAGAGTGTTCTTTAATAAACTCACTCAGTTGCTTTCACACTGCCTTTGAGTTCACAACCTTCTCTCGGCACCGTCACAATAGAAAGAAGATTGTCATTTACAGCCAAATGTTACAATCTTACCAATTAGATATTGTGGTAAGGATGGGTAAACCAGGGTTGCCACTTTGGCCTTTTTCAGGCCAAAAAAAAACCTCAAATTTGGCCTTTTTAGAAAAATTGGTTAGCTAGTAATATGAAAAAAAGGCGGGCCTTAAATACTATATATTTGGCCTTTTTCTACTAATGGGTTGACCTTTTAAAGCTTCTGTTGATTAGAACTTGGCCATTTTTCATTTAGAAAACCTGGCAACCCTGGGGTTGACTTCTATTTCAAGTACAAAACCTAAATTATACAAGAATATGGATAGTTTAGTTAGAATCGACTCTTAAACTCCCTTGATATAAATGTATATTTATTATATTTATTTTATTCATAAGCAACATATATGTTAAGGATGCTATACATAATTATATGTTTGTATATATATTGATATAAATATATGTTTATTATATTTGTTTTATTCATAAACAACATATATATTAAGGATGCTATACATAATTATATGTTTGTATATATATTGATATAAATGTATATTTATTATATTTATTTTATTCATAAACAACATATATATTAATGATGATATACATAATTAAATGTTTGTATATATATA
>NC_090725.1:74544346-74559346 GCF_036898095.1 Palaemon carinicauda
AAACAAAATCATGGAATTGGTGACATTTGGAAAACTGAAATGTTTGGTTAGTAGTTTCAGCAGAGTAATGTCCTGTATCATTGTACGCTTGGTGTATATATTCTCCTTAATTGCTAATATTTTTGGCAAAACATGTACATACAACATCATCACCCTCATAAACTAACTGCCTAAGTAATTTTCTCCACTTTTGGGGAAATAAAAAAACCTTCTCATTTCCTAATTCTTTACATCATTGTATTTAGCTTCAATTAACAAATTCTAATTCACAAATTCTTCTGTTAAGAATTTGTGAATTGAAGCTCAAGACAATGATATAAAGAATTAGGAAATGAGAGGGTTCTTTTTTTTGATTTCCCAACAAGTGGAGAAAATGACTTAGGCAGTTAGTTTATGAAGGTGACGACGATATGTAAATTACGATTTCATTCGAATTTCGACGTATTGTGTCAAATGGAAATTGGTAAAAGCTAATATGCACTTTACATGTTCATTTGCATGTTCATTTGCATTGCAGTCTCTGGGTTTATGTCATCTAGAAAAAGGCTTTCAGGAAAAATAAGAATAATTTGAGGTTGTGATGTGCAGCTGGAACTTTAGGTTGCGAGAAAATGGGATTAATCGAAGTTCTTTTAATTTTTTATGCGAAACAACCATTTACTGTAATGTGTAACAACCCTTTACTGTAATGTGAAACAACCATTTACTGTAATGTGAAACAACCCTTTACTGTAATGTGTAACAACCCTTTACTGTAATGTGAAATAACCACTTACTGTTATGTGAAACAACCATTTACTGTAATGTGTAACAACCATTTACTGTAATGTGAAACAACCATTGTCTGTAATGTGAAACAACCATTTACTGTAATGTGTAACAATCATTTACTGTAATGTGTAACAATCATTTACTGTAATGTGAAACAATCATTTACTGTAATGTGAAACAACCATTTTCTGTAATGCTTATGAAAATGTCCGTAATCTGACGGGTCTTTTTTTTTTTTTTTTTTTTTTTTTTTTTTTTTTTGTAAGATTGCTTTCATATTTTGAAAGAATAAATATGTTACATAATAATATGTAAAAAAAGAAAAAAATTATGTGGGTTTTTTTAAGGCTGCATTGACATGGTTCTAATGTGTAAAATTTGAAGTTTATTCTAAAAAAGGAAGAAATAGATACTGAAATACATTAAAATCTTGGCTTAATTTGTTTTTTTTTTTTGTATGTATGGAGGGTTTATTTTAAGCACGCCTCCATTATTATTATTATTATTATTATTATTATTATTATTATTATTACTTCTACTACTACTACTACTTCTGCTACTACTAGATAAGCTACAACCCTAGTTGGAAAATCTGGATGCTATAAGCCCAGAGGCTTCAACAAGAAAAAATAGCTCAGTGAAGTCAGGAAATAAGTAAACTACAGGAGATGTATTGAATAATTAAAACAAAATATTTTAAGAACAGTAATAACATTAAAATATATCTTTCATATATAAACTATAAAAACAGACTTATGACTGTCTGTTCAACAAAAAATCATTCCCCAAATGAACTTTTAAAAGTTCCACAGATTCAACTACCTGATTAGGAAGATCATTCCACGACTTGGTCACGTTCACAGTTGGAATGGAATAAAATTTCTAGAATACTGTGCAATATTGAACCTTTGGATGGAGAAGTCCTGATTATTAGAATTAACTACATATCCAGTATTGCGAACAGGATGGTACTGTCCTGGAAGATTTGAATGCAAAGGATGGTGAGAATTATGAAAAATATTATGCAACATGCATAACGAATTAGCTGAACGACGGTGCCAGAGATTAATATTTAGATCAGGAATAAGAAATTTTAGACCGTAAGTTCCTGTTCAACAGATTATGAAGAGATTCAGTAGCTGAAGACCAGACAGGAGAACTATACTCGAAACAAGGCAGAATGAAAGAATTAAAACACTTTTTCAGAAAAGATTGAGCAACGAAAATCTTCAAAGATTTTCTCAATAAATCTGTTTTTGTGCAATTGAAGAAGAGACAGACTGAATGTGTTCATCAAAAGTAAATTTGCTGTCGAGAATCACGCCTCAAATTTTGAGTGTCATACAACACTTTTTCAGAAAAGATTGAGCAACGAAAATCTTCAAATATTTTCTCAATAAATCTGTTTTTGTGCAATTGAAGAAGAGACAGACTGAATGTGTTTCTCAAAAGTAAATTTTCTATCAAGAATCACACCTAAAATTATAGTCACAGTTAAAAAATTATATATATATATATATATATATATATATATATATATATATATATATATATATATATATATATATATATATATATATATATATATATATATTGATACCCGGATATTGAGGAGCAACTGTCCTCAACCACTTTATAATCATAGTTCGAGTTTAGTTAGGATTCATCTTCATGTTCCATTATTTGCACCATGCATTCTTTTTATCTAGATCTCTATTAAGTCATTCAGCATTTCCAGATCTACATTCAGGAGATGGAATTAATACAGAGAGTAGCATCATCTGCATATGCAACGGGCTTGTTTTCTAGACTAACTCACGTGTCATGTGCATACAGTATGAAAAGTAATGGGCCAAGAACACTACCCTGAGGAACACCAGATAACACATTCCTACTCACTATAGTGCCCATCAACAATAAAGAACTTCCTGACCACAATCAAGGGATTTCTGTACAGCATTGGTGATGTAAGAAGGTCGTCACATACTCCAAGGCTTTGATGCCCCAGTGCTTGGCTTATGCCTAAATCCTATATTCAATTCAATTCAATACATACTCCAAGGCCTTTACGAAACCTAATTGCAAACTAGGGAACTGAAGATTACCTTCAGCAAACTTATTTAGACAAGTAGTTCTTGAGAATGATTAAGTTGAAGAGTAAATAAAAGTTAATGTAAATAACATTAGAAATAGTCCTTGAAAGGACATTAATTCGGTTTATTTATTTATGAAATAGCAATACCTATATTAAGTAGTTTCTGGAAACAACTTGTTTTATATATGGAAGAATATCACTGGATTTATGGAAAGTTATCACTTGGTAATGGAAGCGTATATCTAGATTTATTGAAAGTTATCATTCGAGTACTGGAATGTTATCACTTTGTGTATTAATTGTTATCACTTGATTTATGGAAAGTTATCACTATATTTGAAGATGGTTATCACCTGATTTGTAGGTTATCCTTTGATTTTGGAAAGTTATCACAGGATTAATGGAAGAATGTCACTTGATTTATGAAAAGACTGTCACTTATTTTTGGAAGGTTATCACTTGATTAAAGGATGGTTGTCACCTGATTAAAGGAAGGCTATCCCTTTATTTTGGAAGGTTATCATTTGATTAATGGAAGATTTTAACTTGATTTTTGGAAGGTTATCACTTGATTAATGGAAGGTGATAATTTGATGTATGGAAGTTGTTACTATATTTATGGAAGGTTATCACTTTATTTATTGAAGGCAATAATTTGATTAATGAGTTATCACTTTATTTATTAAAGGTTATCACTTGAATAACTGAAGGTTATCGCTTAATATATGGAAAGCTACCACTCGCTGGTTTACCAATATTGACGAAAAATAGCTTTCCGATGTGGTGCTTACCAATAGCGACACGTGTAATGAACTCCGTAGCAATGACTTTGTTATCATTTGCTCGCTTCAGTGACTTTTCTCTGCCTTATAAACTTGGAGAATCCTGACGGGTTCCGTCTTTGTGCTCTCCGTGTTACAACCGGGTTTGGAGCATAAAAGAGGCATTGACGCATGGCCTATCTTGAAGCCTTTAAACTACGCAGTGTTAAGGCTATCGAGTTAGTAGTGTTTCATATGTATGTATGTATATATATATATATATATATATATATATATATATATATATATATATATATGTTTGTATATATATAATATATATAATATAATATATATATTATATATAATATACTTAATATATAATATATAATATATATATGTATTTTATATATAATATATATATATATATGTATATATATATATATATATATATATATATATATATATATATTATATATATATAATATATAAATGCATTTTATATATAATATATATAATATATATATATATATGATATATATATATAATATATATATATATATATATATATATATATATATATATATATATATATATATATATATATATATATATATATATATATATATATATATATATATAAATTTGCCCAAACCAGGCTTTCTTATTACTGGATACTGTACATTTACAGATTGAACTTAATACTTTCCGAGTAACATCCCTAGGGTTAGGACCCTTAGTGAACCCTCTCTTGTATTCCCATCTTTTTTTTTAAGATATGAAATATGCTAGTATATTTGTACGGCATATTCACACTCTGGCCTACGTGAGTTTGTACATTTATTATTATTATTATTATTATTATTATTATTATTATTATTACTATCCAAGCTACAACCCTAATTGGAAAAGCAAGATGCTATAAGCCCAGGGGCTCCAATAGGGAAAAATAGCCCAGTGAGGAAAGGGAATAAGGAAATAAATAAATGAAGAGAACAAATTAACAATAAATCATTCTAAAAAAAAGTAATGTCAAAGAGATATGTCATATATAAACTATTAACAACGTCAAAAACAAATATGTCATATATAAACTATAAAAAGACTCATGTCCGCCTGGTCAACAAAACAGCATTTGCTCCAACTTTGAACTTTTGAAGTTCTACTGATTCAACTACCCGATTAGGAAGATCATTCCACAACTTGGTAACAGCTGGAATAAAACTTCTAGAGTACTGCGTAGTATTGAGTCTTATGATGGAGAAGGCCTGGCTATTAGAATTATGCATATATATATTCATGATTCTTTGATCCCAGAGCAAATATGTTATATCTTCAAACATCTTATGACCTGTTTAGAAGTTTATGATGCTTTCGCTCTCATTTTTTCGCTATCATGTATAAACATCTTGGTTAAAAGGTGATTTCTATTATTATTATTATTATTATTATTATTATTATTATTATTATTATCATTATCCAAGCTACAACCCTAGTTGGAAAAGCAAGATGCTATAAGCCCAAGGGCCCCAATAGGGAAAAATAGCCCAGTGAGGAAAGAAAATAAGGAAATATATAAATGAAGAGAACAAATTAACAATAAATCATTCTAATCATGGCATTATTTTTGTTTTCCCTGAATGTGAAGATTGTAAAAACTCACTGTTGTATTATCATTAAATCACATACACTACACACTCACATTTGTGTGTGTGTACATTCAGTGCCAATGTATCCTCCGTCTTTCAGTTGTCCTTGTATAGCACATACACCCTAATTAGTTGATAGCTTTAATTTGATTACCCACTCCCCCCACAGTATTAGCTTAATTCATTTGAACTCCTCTGGTCGTAAACTGAAATTGCAATGAAGATGCGGTATGTTGATTGTAATCGTTTCCAATCAGACATCTGTGTAAATGTCATCATCGAAAAATATGACGTTGCGTGAAATCTTAACGTTCTGTGGAATTATTATGAACGCGAGCAATTTTATATTCTATGAACTATGGTAAGCAGCTCTTCTAGGAGAAGGACACTCCAAAATCAAACCATTGTTCTTGGATAGTGGCATAGCGTCTGTACCATGGTCATCCACTGTCTTGGATTAGAGTTCTCTTGCTTGAGGGTACACTCGGGCACACTATGTTATCTAATTTCTCTTCCTCTTATTTTGTTGAAGTATTTATAGTTTATATAGGAAATATTTATTTTAATGTTACTGTCCTTCAAATATTTGATTTTCCTTGTTTCTTTTCCTCACTGGGTTATTTTCCCTGTTGGGGCCCCTGGGCTTATAGCACTCTGCTTTTCCAACTAGGGTTGTAGCTTAGCAATTAATAATGATGATAATAATAATAATGATAATAACTAAATCACAAACAGCTAATGACACAGAACTAACATTTCTTTCTAACTCCTGCAACACACTCGAACAGTGAAAATAGATATGGGTTAACCAACGACACAGAACTAACCCTTCTTTCTATCTCCTGCAACACACACGAACAGTGAAAATAGATGAGGGTGTAGTTTAAGCAGAATTCGAATTGTATAAGTCTTCATGTTATCATCCTTCTTAACTCGTGGGAATGTCAACAGTCTGAGTATGAGCGGCCAGAGCGTAAAAACAACGATAGTGACGACGAGAGAAGAACCAGTTCGTCTGGTTTAAGGGGATGAAAGCGCTGTCGTGTTCATCACTCTCTCTCTCTCTCTCTCTCTCTCTCTCTCTCTCTCTCTCTCTCTCTCTCTCTCGAGGAGGTAGTTCTTTAAACCCAAGCTATTTAGCTTGAAAAAAAACAATTCTCTCTCTCTCTCTCTCTCTCTCTCTCTCTCTCTCGAAGAGGTAGTTCTTAAAACCAAAGCCTCTCTCTCTCTCTCTCTCTCTCTCTCTCTCTCTCTCTCTCTCTCTCTCTCTCTCTCTCTCTCGAGGAGGTAGTTCTTAAAACCAAAGCCTCTCTCTCTCTCTCTCTCTTTCTCTCTCTCTCTCTCTCTCTCGAAGAGGTAGTTCTTAAAACCAAAGCTTCTCTCTCTCTCGCTCTCTCGCTCTCTCTCTCTCTCTCTCTCTCTCTCTCTCTCTCTCGAAGAGGTAAAGAGGTAGTCCTTAAAACCAAAGCCTCTCTCTCTCTCTCTCTCTCTCTCTCTCTCTCTCAGAGGTAGTTCTTAAAACCAAAGCCTCTCTCTCTCTCTCTCTCTCTCTCTCTCTCTCTCTCTCTCTCTCTCTCTCTCTCTCTCTCTCTCCTACCACTGTAGTTGGATGGGTACAGAATTCATGGGTACAGAGAGGTGAAGGAATTGGGCCAGTTTGAACTCTCACTGCCAGGGGAAAGGTTTTATCGAGTGGTTTTGGGCTTCAAATGTAAATCAGGAGCTGCCATAGCCTCATATTTTACATTTCTTAAGAGCCTGGAACAAAGTTTTCTGTAAAAGGTTTTCATGCATTATGGAATGGAATTTTGTGTCAAATCGTGTGATTAACCATTTTGCATCTATCTTATAAATATGTATACGAATGTATTTTAAAGAATTTTTGTGGGCTGTCACGTCACTATTTCTTATTTGTTAATATTTCCTTTTTTTTTTTTTTTTTTTTTTTTTTTTTCATAACCCAAGAATTTCATTAGGAAATAGGCCTAGATACGTGGCGTTATGGATTTCCTTTGATTTCCTAATAACGAGTTATTTTTTCTTGGTTCTTATTTACACTATTTTTTTATCATCTTGGAATTTTTATTGTTATAATTTTGCATTTTGTTTGAAACACGCACATTCTCTCTCTGTGACTCACAATTCATGGGGTGGAAGTTTGATCCTCGTTTGTAGCTCGAAAAGGTGTTCACCAGTGCCAGTGTTGCCAATTACGGGAATTTATTCCTAGATTTGGGGATTCTGGGTGTCTTATGGGGATATTCTGTACAAAATTCTATGAAGAAACAAATGAGTAAACCTTTATATTGTTGCAATTAGTTTGCTTGCGCTTATATGAAGTATATTTTGTAATTTCTATATTAGTAAACCCTACATGATCAAGGCAGAAGAGAATATATTTGTAGAAATGGGGATTTTTAGGTTGTTTTGGGGATTTTTATACTATCCCATCAGGCAACACTGACCAGTGCTCACAACCTCAATCTCCTTGTGAGATAGGATGTGGAGTCTACAGGTTTACCTGTTGTGTTCATCCCCAGATAGCTCGTCCCGTCCTCCTTGGCCTTGCTTGGGCGCCGACCATACATAGTCATGGTGTGTCTGTAAGAAATTGTCCTGTCCCTTGCTTGCCTTGCCTCTGCTGCTCATAATCGACCTTTAAACATATGGTATAGATAACTTAATGAAACTTCGTTCCAATAGTGGCAGTGGCGTATATTACCATACCAAGATCAATTATTGAAATATTGTACATACATACATATACATATACCAAGGCACTTCCCCCAATTTTGGGGGGTAGCCGACATCAACAAATGAAACAAAAGAAAAAAGGGGACCTCTGCTCTCTACGTTCCTCCCAGCCTAACAAGGGACTCAACCGAGTTCAGCTGGTACTGCTAGGGTGCCACAGCCCACCCTCCCACATTATCCACCACAGATGAAGCTTCATAATGCTGAATCCCCTACTGCTGCTACCTCCGCGGTCATCTAAGGCATCAGAGGCAGCAGCAGGGCCTACCGGAACTGCGTCACAATCGCTCGCCATTCATTCCTATTTCTAGCACGCTCTCTTGAAACATTGTAAAGGGGGTAATATCTTGGTCTCGTGTATGCTTATGGAAATCACATGATTTTTATACCGTTAATAACTTATACATGCAATGTATAACGACGAATTAATGATTCTCCTTTTTGTTTCAGGTGAGTTGATTTGTTATTCCTTGGATGAGGGAGGTGCCTGGTGTCCTGGTAAGTATCCCTTTGATAGCTGAGGGTAAATGCTTATAGCCTTTTAGTTATCTTGAGCAAGGGTTTTATGCTCTTATTTCCGTTTTAGCATCGGTACTTTCCTTTATTATTATTATTATTATTATTATTATTATTATTATTATCATTATTAATATTATTATTATTTTATTTTTTTAATATAATACAAGATATATGCATCTTTCTTTCAAGGCGTTAATTCCTTAAACTTACCCTTATTTTCCCTTGTATTTTTGTGGTTCTTGAAGGGAGAGACATTACATAGAAAATGATGATAGGAATAGGTAAGAAAAAAATGAAAGTTGAGCTTTAACGACAAAGGAAGCACAGTTTTACCTCTTTAAAGTTAAGAGTTAATAGGAACGAATTTAACTGATTAGTTATTTACATGGCAACGTTGAAAAATATTTACCTTATTAGTAATTTTTTTTTTAAATTGAATAGTCCATACCTTAGTTATATAATTCACCCTTTTGATAATAAAGGCAATACCATTTTTAAATATTAACAGGTCTTTACCGTTCGATATGAAAAAGCAGTCTTAGTAAATTAAGAACTTTCTTGTAATTATTCAAGTTTTTTTTTTTTTTTAAATTGAATAGTCCATACCTTAGTTATGTAATTCACCCTTTTGATAATAAAGGCAATACCATTTTTAAATATTAACAGGTCTTTACCGTTCGATATGAAAAAGCAGTCTTAGTAAATTAAGAACTTTCTTGTAATTATTCAAGTTTTTTTTTTTTTTTTAAATTGAATAGTCCATACCTTAGTTATGTAATTTACCCTTTTGATAATAAAGGCAATACCATTTTTAAGTATTAACAGGTCTTTACCGTTCGATATGAAAAAGCAGTCTTAGTAAATTAAGAACTTTCTTGTAATTATTCAAGTTTTTTTTTTTTTTTTTAATTGAATAGTCCATACCTTAGTTATATAATTCACCCTTACGATAATAAAGGCGACACCATTTTTAAATATTAACAGGTCTTTACCGTTCGATATAAAAAAGTAGTGTTAGTAAATTAAGAACTTTCTTGTAATTATTCAAGTTTTTTTTTTTTTTTTTTTTTTTAAATTGAATAGTCCATACCTTAGTTATATAATTCACCCTTTTGATAATAAAGGCAATACCATTTTTAAGTATTAACAGGTCTTTACCGTTCGATATAAAAAAGTAGTGTTAGTAAATTAAGAACTTTCTTGTAATTATTCAAGTTTTTTTTTTTTTTTTTTTTTTTTAAATTGAATAGTCCATACCTTAGTTATATAATTCACCCTTTTGATAATAAAGGCAATACCATTTTTAAATATTGACAGGTCTTTACTGTTCGATATAAAAAAAAAGTAGTGTTAGTAAATTAAGAACTTTCTTGTAATTATTCAAGTTTTTTTTTTTTTTCTTTTTTTTTTAAATTGAATAGTCCATACCTTAGTTATATAATTCTCCCTTATGATAATAAAGGCAGTACCATTTTTAAGTATTAACAGGTCTTTACCGTTCGATATGAAAAAGCAGTCTTAGTAAATTAAGAACTTTCTTGTAATTATTCAAGTTTTTTTTTTTTTTTTAAATTGAATAGTCCATACCTTAGTTATATAATTCATCCTTTTGATAATAAAGGCAATACCATTTTTAAATATTGACCGGTCTTTACTGTTCGATATAAAAAAAGTGGTCGTAGTAAATTAAGAACTTTCTTGTAATTATTCAAGTTGTTTTTTTTTTTTAATTGAATAGTCCATACCTTAGTTATGTAATTCACCCTTTTGATAATAAAGGCAATACCATTTTTAAATATTAGCATGTCTTTACCGTTCGATATCAAAAAGTGGTCTAAGTAAATTAAGAACTTTCTTGTAATTATTCAAGTTTTTTTTTTTTTTAAATTGAAAAGTCCATACCTTAGTTATGTAATTCACCCTTTTGATAATAAAGGCAGTATCATTTTTAAATATTGACAGATCTTTACCGTTTGATATAAAAAAGTAGTCTTAGTAAATTAAGAACTTTCTTGTAATTATTCAAGTTTTTTTTTTTTTTTTTTTAAATTGAATAGTCCATACCTTAGTTATATAATTCACCCTTTTGATAATAAAGGCAATACCATTTTTAAATATTGACAGGTTTTTACCGTTCGATATAAAAAAAGTAGTTTTAGTAAATTAAGAACTTTCTTGTAATTATTCAAGTTTTGTTCTTGTAATTATTCAAGTTTTGTTCTTGTAATTATTCAAGTTTCGTGATCGTACTCGAGAGTATCGAGTCTCCGATGATGTAAATATTTGAAATTCAAAGTAGGTGAATGATTTACAAAGTTTTTTTTTTCTACAATCACGAATTGCGTATTTTGACCTCACTGTTTACCCGTTCCACCAAGCGGAGGTGGTTCTCCAAGAAGAACAGCATCACTAGGACTCAGTTATGCATTCAGACTTCAACTGGTGTGTGTGCATATATATATATATATATATATAAATATATATATATATATATATAAATTTATATATATAAATATATATATATGTATATATATATATATATATATATATATATATATATATATATATATATATATATTTATTTATTTATTTATATTTATAAATAGATATATTGTATCTAGATATGCATATAATGTGTGTGTAATAGGCACTAATGTTTAAATCGAAGCAGGTGTTCGAAATAAGAATAACATTTTCCAAAGAGTTGTCCACATTCCTTGCCAATTGTTTTTTAATTTTTATTTTCAAAGTTATCCCCTACTTTAACCTGCTCAGCATCTGACTCAGGTCTGAGATTTTTAGTAATGATGAAGAAGCAAGCTCAAAACTCAAGCCAAAGATAAATCAAGTCTCCATCCCTCCTGTGTCACTCGTTGGAAAGAAAGATAGAGATGGACAAAGGGATCATTAGAGAAAGGAAAGTTTCCTGTGTTAGTCATTTTGGACAAAGGTGCTGCGACAGGGTTGCCAGATTATTGCCACTGGATTATCGTACGTGAGCCTTAAAATTATCGTTTTTTTTTTTTTCACCCCAAGGTGTCGTACATGTACAATGATTATCGTACGAATGGCAACATTGACCAGGGTTGTCAGATTATTGCCTCTGGATTATCGTACGTGAGCCTTAAAATTATCGTTTTTTTCACCCAAAGTTATCGTACATGTACAATAATTATCGTACGAATGGCAACATTGACCAGGGTTGTCAGATTATTGCCACTGGATTATCGTACGTGAGCCTTAAAATTATCGTTTTTTTTTTTCACCACAAGGTGTCGTACATGTACAATAATTATCGTACGAATGGCAACATTGACCAGGGTTGTCAGATTATTGCCTCTGGATTATCGTACGTGAGCCTTAAAATTATCGTTTTTCACCCCAAGGTGTCGTACATGTACAATAATTATCGTACGAATGGCAACCCTGTAGCTGCGATGTTGTGGCAAACTTTGGGGAAAACGATGGAAGGGGGTCGTGAAAACAGAAGAAGGATGTTGCTGTGATGGTAATGGTCACAGATGTTCAGTTACGATGTTGTGGCAAACTTTGGGTAAAATGATGGAAGGGGGTCGTGAAAACAGAAGAAGGATGTTGCTGTGATGGTAATGGTCACAGATGTTCAGTTACGATGTTGTGGCAAACTTTGGGTAAAATGATGGAAGGGGATCGTGAAAACAGAAGAAGGATGTTGCTGTGATGGTAATGGTCACAGATGTTCAGTTACGATGTTGTGGCAAACTTTGGGTAAAATGATGGAAGGGGGTCGTGAAAACAGAAGAAGGATGTTGCTGTGATGGTAATGGTCACAGATGTTCAGTTAGAGATGTGATGGGTAAAGGAACTGTCTTAGGTGATGGAAAGGAAGGGATGAGTTGCTGTTAGCAAGAAAAGGGCTGGTGATGATGTCTTGGGTAGTGCCATAGCCTGTGTACCATGGTCTTCCACTGTCTTGGGTTAGAGTTCTCTTGCTTTAGAGTACACTCGGGCATACTGTTCTATCGAGTTTCTCTTCCTCTTGTTTTGTTAAAGTTTTTATAGTTTATAAAGGGAATATTTATCTTGATGTTACTTTTCCTAAAATATTTTATTTTTCCTTATTTCCTTTCCTCACTGGGCTATTTTCCCTGTTGGGGCCCCTGGGCTTATAGCATCCTGCTTTTCCAACTAGTGTTGTAGCTTAGCATTTAATAATAATAATAATAATAGTGATGGTGCAGTAGAATGTTGCCTGGTTAAAGGGAGTTGACTTAAAAATTAAGTTTTTATGTATTTTGGTTGGTTGCTGTGTTGGCACGGACTATCACTAATGATGGGGATCAGCAGAAGATTGCAATGATTATAAAGAAAAAAAGAAGAGGTTCGTGTGATGCTGAAGAGAAAAGAGTAAGGGATCTGTATGGTAAATGGAAGATGAAGGTTGTCTTGCTGATAGACTGATGAACTTTATTATGATTATATATAAAGAGAGTGGAAGTGTGTGACCATATAGAGAAAGGGGCATTGCTGTGATGATAAAGAAAAAAAGAAGAGGTTCGTGTAATGCTGAAGAGAAAAGAGTAAGGGATCCGTATCGTAAAAGAAAGATGAAGGTTGTCTTGGTGATAGACTGTTGAACTTTATTATGATTATATATAAAGAGAGTGGAAGTGTGTGACCATATAGAGAAAGGGGCATTGCTGTCATTATAAAGAGAAAAAGAAGAGGTTCGTGTGATGCTAAAGAGAAAAGAGTAAGGAATCTGCATCGTAAAAGAAAAGATGAAGGTTGTCTTGGTGATACACTGATGAACTTTATTATGATTATATATAAAGAGAGTGGAAGTGTGTGACCATATAGAGAAAGGGGCATTGCAATGATTATAAAGAAAAAAAGAGGTTCGTGTGATGCTGAAGAGAAAAGAGTAAGGGATCTGTGTCGTAAAAGAAAGATGAAGGTTATCTTGTTGATAGACTGATGAACTTTATTATGATTATATATAAAGAGAATGGAAGTGTGTGACCATATAGGGAAAGGGGCATTGCTGTGATGATAAAGAGGGTTAAGGTTGCTGTTACAGGAGAGAGAGGGGCTTGGATGTGGCAGTAGAAAGCGACAGGGTTGCTGCGATGCCGAAGAGAGATAAAGAAGGGTTGTTATCACGGCAGAGAGGATGTTAATGTTAGATCTTGAAGAGTGGTTGCTGTGGTGACTGAATTTTAATGAAAAGTTACATTTGAGAATATATTGTATATATAGTTTATATATGACATATCTGTTTTTGACGTTGTTAATAGTTTATATATGACATATCTGTTATGACGTCACTTTTTTTGGAATGATTTACTGTTAATTTGTTTTCTTCAGTTATTTATTTCCTTATTTCCTTTCCTCACTGGGCTATTTTTCCCTGTTGGAGCCCCTGGGCTTATAGCATCTTGCTTTTCCAATTGGGGTTGTGGCTTGGATAGTAATAATAATAATAATAATATTGATAGGAGGAGGTTCGAGCAGACCATGGTGATATCGAGGTGCCGGCGAAAGTGTTTGGAGGCTGACATCTGCTCTAGTAGTTTTGGTCCCACCCACGGTAGGAGACCATGTCCCTGGTGAGATGACGCTGGCCAGTGCGACTCCTTAGCTAAAACGTAACCCACCCTCTTGTACAACCCCAGGCATGGGTGTTGTCCGGGGATGCGTGTACTCGTGCACGTGAAGTTCGTTAAGGCAACGTTGTTGAAGGACTTTTAAAATTCCTCCTTTTGCGAAATGTCTCAGCTGGGTTTGTTGTTATTTTGATTTATGTTTGTATTCAAAAGCAACCATTCTCGTTTATTATTCCAACCAATTTGTTTGTGTGAGAGAGAGAGAGAGAGAGAGGAGAGAGAGAGAGAGAGAGAGAGAGAGAGAGAGAGAGAGAGAGAGAGAGAGAGAGAGAAATTAGTGCCTAAAACCCCCAAAAAGGACATTACTTTTGTATTCAAAAGCAATCATTGTTGTTTATTATTCCAACCAATTTGTTTGTGTGTGTGTGTGTGTGTGAGAGAGAGAGAGAGAGAGAGAGAGAGAGAGAGAGAGAGAGAGAGAGAGAGAGAGAGAGAGAGAGAAATTAGTACTTGAAACCCCCCAAAAAGGACATTACCCTTGTAATTATAGAGTCGGTAAATTGCTCTATATTTATGGAGTCTATAATTGGTCTTAGGGTGAAAAGAAAGGATCGAATGACATCCCAGTTGCATGGGTGAATGCGTTAAAGGCAGGAAGTACACACCAAAGCATCCTCAGCTCCATTGATGCAGTTGCATGGGCGGCACTACTGCATGGGCGGCACTACATGCGTGTTTGTTGGTTATTCATATTAGCATACTGGTGCTGTTGCCAACCCTTGGTATTTGTCGTATGATTTCAACAATCAAGGTATTATTATCGTGTTATTGTTTTTGTTTATAGTTAGCTCTCTTGAACTACGTTTGGT
>NC_090725.1:74571846-74609346 GCF_036898095.1 Palaemon carinicauda
ACTGATAGTTGTTTTATGCTTTCACGTTCCTCCACTGATAGTTGTTTTATGCTTTCACGTTCCTCCACTGATAGTTGTTTTATGCTTTCACGTTCCTCCACTGATAGTTGTTTTATGCTTTCACGTTCCACCACTGATAGTTGTTTTATGCTTTCACCTTCCTCCACTGATAGTTATTTTATGCTTTCACGTTCCTCCACTGATAGTTGTTTTATGCTTTCACGTTCCTCCACTGATAGTTGTTTTATGCTTTCACGTTCCTCCACTGATAGTTGTTTTATGCTTTCACTTTCCTCCACTGATAGTTGTTTTATGCTTTCACGTTCCTCCACTGATAGTTGTTTTATGCTTTCACTTTCCTCCACTGATAGTTGTTTTATGCTTTCACGTTCCTCCACTGATAGTTGTTTTATGCTTTCACTTTCCTCCACTGATAGTTGTTTTATGCTTTCACGTTCCTCCACTGATAGTTGTTTTATGCTTTCACGTTCCTCCAATGATAGTTGTTTTATGCTTTCACGTTCCCCCCACTGATAGTTGTTTTATGCTTTCACGTTCCTCCACTGATAGTTGTTTATGCTTTCACGTTCCTCCACTGATAGTTGTTTTATGCTTTCACTTTCCTCCACTGATAGTTTTTTTATGCTTTCACGTTCCTCCACTGATAGTTGTTTTATGCTTTCACTTTCCTCCACTGATAGTTGTTTTATGCTTTCACGTTCCTCCACTGATAGTTGTTTTATGCTTTCACTTTCCTCCACTGATAGTTGTTTTATGCTTTCACGTTCCTCCACTGATAGTTGTTTTATGCTTTCCACGTTCCTCCACTGATAGTTGTTTTATGCTTTCACGTTCCCCCACTGATAGTTGTTTTATGCTTTCACTTTCCTCCACTGATAGTTTTTTATGCTTTCACGTTCCTCCACTGATAGTTGTTTCATGCTTTCACGTTCCTCCACTGATAGTTGTTTTATGCTTTCACGTTCCTCCACTGATAGTTGTTTTATGCTTTCACTTTCCTCCACTGATAGTTGTTTTATGCTTTCACGTTCCTCCACTGATAGTTGTTTTATGCTTTCACTTTCCTCCACTGATAGTTGTTTTATGCTTTCACGTTCCTCCACTGATAGTTGTTTTATGCTTTCACGTTCCCCCACTGATAGTTGTTTTATGCTTTCACTTTCCTCCACTGATAGTTTTTTATGCTTTCACGTTCCTCCACTGATAGTTGTTTCATGCTTTCACGTTCCTCCACTGATAGTTGTTTTATGCTTTCACGTTCCTCCTCCTTTTCACCTTCTGTTACAAAGTGCTCTTATTTTTCATTTTCATTCTTGCAGATTAATAATTTTTCATCGTTTCTTGGAGATATCTTTATTTTTGGCTGTTCTTTGTTTGCAGATCGCTCTTTTTTCATCTGAAACACTGAATTTACAAGGTTTTCCTACTCCACATCTCTTGTATTCGACCTTGTGTTGGTTACATGTTTTGCTATCAAAGGCTCATGAAGTTACGAGCTACAGAACAAGAAAGTGCTCTTTTTTTTAATTCATTTCCCCATATGTTTCGTCGATTAATGTTCTTGCCTTATATACAGTAGATATATTAGTGGCATACATCAATGCGATTTCATGATTTATATAATATACATTGTAAAAGTATAATGTTACAGATTGCATTATAAAAATATTGATGATTTGAAGATTAGTTTAACATTATCATTAATTTTTGTAGCAAACAATATTTACATTGACAAGCAAGTTACGATGTATTTAAAGAAAAAAAAAATATTGCCTGAAGTATTTTTTTTTCAATGCGATTTCATAATTTATATACTATACATTGTAAAAGTAGAATGTTATAGATTGCATTATAAAAATATTGATGATTTGAATATCAGTTTAACTTTATCATTAATTTTTGAAGCAAACAATATTTACATTGACAAGCAAGTTACGATGTATTATAAAAAAAAAAATTATTGCCTGAAGTATTTTTTTTCAATGCGATTTCATAATTTATATAATATACATTGTAAAAGTAGAATGTTACAGATTGCATTATAAAAATATTGATAATTTGAAGATTAGTTTAACTTTATCATTAATTTTTGTAGCAAACAATATTTACATTGACAAGCAAGTTACGATGTATTATAAAAAAAAAAAAAATATTGCCTGAAGTATTTTTTTTCTAGACACTCGTGGGTGACTCATCTCCTGCCTGCTCTTTCATCCAACACCTGTTCTTCCAGGGAAGCAATTACAAAAGTTGACCACTGCATAAAACATGCCCTTGAACACTGAATCGCCATTTGAATTTGTGTCCTACAAAATATATTATAATATTTATCTATCTTCAATAAGATAACGTATGATATTTCCTGGTAGAAGATTGAAAACGAGTTCAATCAAACTGTCAAAAGATTGCTTTTTTCGCTTCCAAGTAAAACTGGAATTCACCAACCGAAACTTTTGAGATATCGCCAAGAGCAATCTAGCCCAGAACGGTTCTTTGTGGCGCCTATGATTCCATTCTTTTAGACTGACAGGCTTTGTGCTGCTTTTAAGTGATTGGCACCACATGTCTAAAGCATTTACCACAATTTGCTGGTTGGGTTTGCAAGACTGCATCTCTCTCTCCTCTCTCTCTCTCTCTCTCTCTCTCTCTCTCTCTCTCTCTCTCTCTCTCTCTCTCTCTCTCTCTCTCTCTCTCTCTCTCTCTTAAACCCAGTTGTTTTGATTTATTTTATTCCCATCATTGTCTGTTTATGTGTGTGTAAATACAGCATAAAGAATGCGCTTACTATGTTGGCAATCTCTCTCTCTCTCTCTCTCTCTCTCTCTCTCTCTCTCTCTCTCTCTCTCTCTCTCTCTTAAACCCAGTTGTTTTGATTTATTTTATTCCCATCATTGTCTGTTTATGTGTGTGTAAATACAGCATAAAGAATGCGCTTACTATGTTGGCAATCTCTCTCTCTCTCTCTCTCTCTCTCTCTCTCTCTCTCTCTCTCTCTCTCTCTCTCTGAAACCCAGTTGTTTTGATTTATTTTATTCCCATCATTGTCTGTTTATGTGTGTGTAAATACAGCATAAAGAATGCGCTTACTATGTTGGCAATCTCTCTCTCTCTCTCTCTCTCTCTCTCTCTCTCTCTCTCTCTCTCTCTCTCTCTCTCTCTCTGAAACCCAGTTGTTTTGATCTATTTTATTCCCATCATTGTCTGTTTATGTGTGTGTAAATACAGTATGTTTCTCACGTGTAGTTAGCTAAACGTTTTTAAGCCAACGCGGAATTTAAAGGATGACAATTGTATTGTAAGTGGTATGATGTTTTATTTACCAGTAATAACTGCTGTTAATTGATACGCAATCGCCAATAATTACACAACAGTAACCACATGATTATTAACAATATTCAAATTTCAAATTCAAATTCAAATTCTTCATTTCAGCTCTAGAGCCATATACAAAATATTACAATAAAATTAATAGTTATATACAAATATATTAGGAATAAAAAAAAGGTCTAAACACAGAAAATGTGTTTAGACCACTCTTTAATAACTATTATTTGATATGTACTTAGAAGATTTTCTATATGGCAGATGTAAATTTCTTTGTGATACTAAATTGTCGAATGAAAACGTAAGGGCTGTTGTAATCCAGGGTGTGTTTGCTGTTAACTTCTTATTATACATCTTTAATTACTTCACTTTCTAGTCTTGGGTAGTGCTATAGCCTCTGTACCATGGCCTTCCACTGTCTTGGGTTAGAGTTCTCTTGCTTGAGGGTACACTCAGGCACACTGTTCTATCTAGTTTCTCTTTCTCTTGTTTTGTTGAAGTTTTTATTGTTTATATAGGAAATATTTATTTTAATGTTACTATTCTTAAAATATTTTATTTTTCCTTGTTTCCTTTCCTCACTGGGCTATTTTTCCCTGTTGGGGCCCCTGGGCTTATAGCATCCTGCTTTTCCAACTAGGGTTGTAGCTTGGATAGTAATAATAATAATAATAATAAATTGTTGAATGAAAACTTGAGGGCTGTTGTAATCCAGGGTATGTTTGCTGTTAACTTCTTATTATACATCTTTAATTACCTCACTGGATATGCTATCTGAAAACGTCCATAATTCTGGTGCCATTACGCTATTAACTTCTTATTATACATCTTTAATTACTTACTGGATATGCTATCTGAAAATGTCCATAATTCTGATGACATTCAGATCTTCCCAGACTATCCCATCCAGCTGTTTCTGAAAATGTCCATAATTCTGGTGACTTTACACTCAGATCTTCCCAGACTATCCCATCCAGCTGTTTCTGAAAACGTCCTTAATTCCGGTGACTTTACATTCAGATCTTCCCAGACTATCCCATCCAGCTGTTTCTGAAAATGTCCATAATTCTGGTGACTTTACATTCAGATCTTCCCAGACTATCCCATCCAGCTGTTTCTGAAAATGTCCATAATTCTGGTGACTTTACATTCAGATCTTTCCCAGACTATCCCATCCAGCTGTTTCTGAAAATGTCCATATTTCTGGTGACTTTACATTCAGATCTTCCCAGACTATCCCATCCAGCTGGTTCTGAAAATGTCCATAATTCTGATGACATTCAGATCTTTCCCAGACCATCCCATCCAGCTGTTTCTGAAAATGTCCATAATTCTGGTGACTTTACATTCAGATCTTCCCAGACTATCCCATCCAGCTGTTTCTGAAAATGTCCATATTTCTGGTGACTTTACATTCAGATCTTCCCAGACTATCCCATCCAGCTGTTGGTTCTACAATGGACATGCGAATGCTTCTAACTGTCTTGCCTAATCATATGCGAGGTGTAATACCATATGATATTCCTGAACCTTCTGTTCCTGCTGTTGAATCGGTGAATGTTCATGATGATGGGTATGCCTTATGTTGAGTATCTTTAATAGTTTATTTAGAATTTATCTTGGTGACTACTTTATTCTTCTGTATTTTAGTTAATTATCTTCAATAGTTTATTTAGAATTGATCTTGGTGACTACTTTATTATTCTGTATTTTAGTTAATTATCTTCAATAGTTTATTTAGAATTTATCTTGGTGACTACTTTATTATTCTGTATTTTAGTTAATTATCTTCAATAGTTTATTTAGAATTGATCTTGGTGACTACTTTATTCTACTTTATTTTACTTAATTATCTTCAATAGTTTATTTAGAATTGATCTTGGTGACTACTTTATTCTTCTGTATTTTAGTTGATTATCTTCAATAGTTTATTTAGAATTTATCTTGGTGACTACTTTATTCTTCTGTATTTTAGTTGATTATCTTCAATAGTTTATTTAGAATTTATCTTGGTGACTACTTTATTCTTCTGTATTTTACTTAATTATCTTCAATAGTTTATTTAGTATTGATCTTGGTGACTACTTTATTCTTCTGTATTTTACTTAATTATCTTCAATAGTTTATTTAGAATTGATCTTGGTGACTACTTCATTCTTCTGTATTTTAGTTAATTATCTTCAATAGTTTATTTAGAATTGATCTTGGTGACTACTTCATTCTTCTGTATTTTAGTTAATTATCTTCAATAGTTTATTTAGAATTGATCTTGGTGACTACTTTATTCTTCTGTATTTTAGTTAATTATCTTCAATAGTTTATTTAGAATTGATCTTGGTGACTACTTTATTCTACTTTATTTTAGTTAATTATCTTCAATAGTTTATTTAGAATTGATCTTGGTGACTACTTTATTCTACTTTATTTTAGTTAATTATCTTCAATAGTTTATTTAGAATTGATCTTGGTGACTACTTTATTCTACTTTATTTTAGTTAATTATCTTCAATAGTTTATTTAGAATTGATCTTGGTGACTACTTTATTCTACTTTATTTTAGTTAATTATCTTCAATAGTTTATTTAGAATTGATCTTGGTGACTACTTTATTCTTCTGTGTTTTAGTTAATTATCTTCAATAGTTTATTTAGAATTGATCTTGGTGACTACTTTATTCTTCTGTGTTTTAGTTAATTATCTTCAATAGTTTATTTAGAATTGATCTTGGTGACTACTTTATTCTTCTGTGTTTTAGTTAATTATCTTCAATAGTTTATTTAGAATTGATCTTGGTGACTACTTTATTCTTCTGTATTTTAGTTAATTATCTTCAATAGTTTATTTAGAATTTATCTTGGTGACTACTTTATTCTACTTCATTTTAGTTAGTTTATCTTTAATAGTTTATTTAGAATTTATCTTGGTGACTACTTTATTCTACTTCATTTTAGTTAATTATCTTCAATAGTTTATTTAGAATTGATCTTGGTGACTACTTTATTCTTCTGTATTTTAGTTAGTTTATCTTTAATAGTTTATTTAGAATTTATCTTGGTGACTACTTTATTCTACTTCATTTTAGTTAATTATCTTCAATAGTTTATTTAGAATTTATCTTGGTGACTACTTTATTCTTCTGTGTTTTAGTTAGTTTATCTTTAATAGTTTATTTAGAATTTATCTTGGTGACTACTTTATTCTACTTCATTTTAGTTAATTATCTTCAATAGTTTATTTAGAATTTATCTTGGTGACTACTTTATTCTACTTCATTTTAGTTAATTATCTTCAATAGTTTATTTAGAATTTATCTTGGTGACTACTTTATTCTACTTTATTTTAGTTAATTATCTTCAATAGTTTATTTAGAATTTATCTTGGTGACTATTTTATTCTATTTTATTTTAGTTAATTATCTTCAATAGTTTATTTAGAATTTATCTTGGTGACTACTTCATTCTTCTGTATTTTAGTTAATTATCTTCAATAGTTTATTTAGAATTTATCTTGGTGACTACTTTATTCTACTTTATTTTAGTTAATCTCTTTGTCGATATCTCACAGGATGTAGATACAGGAGAGGGGGTTCCCAGCCCCCTCGTCCCGTCCCTTTTAGTCGCCTCTTACGACACGCAGGGATAACGTTGGCGCTATTCTAATTGTTTTTAGAACGTAGAGAGTAGAGGCCCCCTTTTATGTTTTGTTTCATTTGTTGATGTCGGCTACCCCCCAAAATTTGGGGAAGTGCCTTGGTATATGTATGTATGATGTTTAGTTAATTATCTTCAATAGTTTATTCTTCACTTATGGTTTCGTACTGGGCTACTAACGTTCTTATTTTTCATGTAGGATAATCTGCTTGCCTTCTGATTGCGATAATAATAGTAATATGGATACGGAAGTGGGGGAAATTGGGAAAGGAAGAGTACCCCTGGATACAATCCAGTTTATAGCTCAAAGGCAGGTACTCGGGATGGGAAAGATTAAGGAAACAGGGAGGAAGAGAAGTACAGGAGAAGAATAAAAGAGAGGGGCAGACCCTCTTGCGATATTAGGGAATTAGTATTATTATTTACGCTGATAATGGAAATTATCACAAAATCACATGTGCAATAGATCGGATGAAAAATTACTACTCTTCATATTAAATAGTCCGGGGTTCACCCCCAAATGTGAAGCAGTAATGTATTATTGTGCAGGTGATTGTGTTGGTTTCCTTCATCATATAAATTTAATGTGCATATTTCGAAGGAAATACTATCAGGTAGGAAATATTGTGGGTTGGTTGGGAACTGGGGGAAAACTTTCAGAAAGTAAGTTATAGTCCATTTCTTTTATCGAGGCAGATTTGCACCGACTCGCAGCGGTGCCCTTTTAGCTCGGAATTTTTTCCTGATCGCTGATTGGTTAGAATTATCTCGTCCAACCAATCACCGATCAGGAAACTTTTCCGAGCTAAAAGGGCACTGCTGCGAGTCTTTGCAAATCTGCATCGCTAAAAGAAATTGACTATAGTGTTAGTGATGATATATAGACGTATTGCTTTGAAAATTAGGAAGACCAAAGCTAGTAATTCCAGAATATGAGTATTGAAGGCGGACTATAATTTAAATATGCGTAATTACTGAAGAATGTAGTGGAAAAAATAAACATGAATACGAGAGAGTTGCCATTGAAAGGAATTGGGAAAATAATTGATTTTAAGTAACGAAATTAATTTGATCAACTGCATAGAGTAAATTACTGTGGGGTAAGTTACCGAAAGGTATCCGATAATTGATTTTAAGTAACGAAATTAATTTGATAAACTGCAAAGAGTAAATTACTGTAGGGTAAGTTACCGAAAGGTATCCGATAATTGATTTTAAGTAACGAAATTAATTTGATAAACTGCAAAGAGTAAGTTACTGTAGGGTAAGTTACCGAAAGGTATCCGATAATTGATTTTAAGTAACGAAATTAATTTGATAAACTCCAAAGAGTAAGTTACTGTAGGGTAAGTTACCGAAAGGTATCCGATAATTGATTTCAAGTAACGAAATTAATTTGATAAACTGCAAAGAGTAAATTACTGACTGAAGAATGTAGTGGAAGAAAATAAACATGAATACGAGAGAGTTGCCATTGAAGGGAATTGGGATAAATAATTGATTTTAAGTAACGAAATTAATTTGATCAACTGCAAAGAGTAAATTACTGTAGGGTAAGTTACCGAAAGGTATCCGATAATTGATTTTAAGTAACGAAATTAATTTGATAAACTCCAAAGAGTAAATTACTGTAGGGTAAGTTACCGAAAGGTATCCGGTAATTGATTTTAAGTAACGAAATTAATTTGATAAACTCCAAAGAGTAAATTACTGTAGGGTAAGTTACCGAAAGGTATCCGATAATTGATTTTAAGTAACGAAATTAATTTGATAAACTGCAAAGAGTAAGTTACTGTAGGGTAAGTTACCGAAAGGTATCCGATAATTGATTTTAAGTAACGAAATTAATTTGATAAACTGCAAAGAGTAAGTTACTGTAGGGTAAGTTACCGAAAGGTATCCGATAATTGATTTTAAGTAACGAAATTAATTTGATAAACTGCAAAGAGTAAGTTACTGTAGGGTAAGTTACCGAAAGGTATCCGATAATTGATTTTAAGTAACGAAATTAATTTGATAAACTGCAAAGAGTAAGTTACTGTAGGGTAAGTTACCGAAAGGTATCCGATAATTGATTTCAAGTAACGAAATTAATTTGATAAACTGCAAAGAGTAAATTACTGTAGGGTAAGTTACCGAAAGGTATCTGATAATTGATTTTAAGTAACGAAATTAATTTGATAAACTGCAAAGAGTATCCGAGAAGCACTGTAAATAGAAGTGCCAATATCTTTTCTGAGAAAGTTGTGGTTGAATTTCCTTCAAGAAAACAGACCGCCAGTGAAAGAAATGTGGCCATAAAAATTATCAAACCAACAACATAAAATATAAAGATAACTTTCATGGGAAACTGCTTCCAAATGAATCAGTAGAAGTGAATAGCCTATACGGAAAGAATCTCAAGAGAGAAAATGGGCATCTACGTAGATCACTATTTTTGTGAGAAGTTATTTGTAATGGTGGGAAGTGTGGTTGTAATAATTTTTTTTTTTTTTTTTTTTTTTGGAATATATGAAATTCTTACTGACTTGAACAATGCTTGGGCATTAGTACAAGTAAGCCCTAATTCAGGCTATGAAATGTATGATGTTTTTTTTTTTTTTTTTTTGAATATATGAAATTCTTACTGACTTGAACAATGCTTGGGCATTAGTACAAGTAAGCCCTAATTCAGGCTATGAAATGTATGTTGTTGTTGTTGTTTTTTTTTTTTTTTACGATTTGGTTGAGAGGGTAACCTAACATGTTTTCCCCATAATACTTATCGTAACTTTTATTGTGTCCTGGGGTTGGTTTGCATGAAAATATTACTTTCAAAGTGTACTTAACAAACAAAATTGTTGTTGTTGTGTTTTTTTTTTTTACGATTTGGTTGAGAGGGTAACCTAACATGTTGTCCCCATAATACTTACCATAACTTTTATTGTGTCATGGGGTTGGTTTGCATGAAAATATTACTTTCAAAGTGTACTTAACCAAAATTTACATATCTTTTCAACTCTCATCTGGTAAATTGTCGCGAAAACCTCTTGAGGTTTCATAAAATAAGGTGCAAAGCTAGATAAAGTCTGACGTGCTTGATTGTTCAGTTGGTATTCACTTGGACTAATATTGTTATAAGTTGCTGTTGTATATTTATTTAATGCCTGATGCGTCCTTTCCCATGCTTCTATTAAAAGCATCTTCTCCCACCAAACCTCTTCTCGCCTTAGCCATGCTCTTATACATTGATCAGTTCGAATTTGTGCTTCATACATAATGATATTAAAACTATTGATAATATTACAGTCCATTTCTTTTAGCGATGCATATTTGCACCGACTCGCGGCGGTGCCCTTTTAGCTCGGAAAAGTTTCCTGGTCGCTGATTGGTTACAATTATCTTGTCCAACCAATCAGCGATCAGGAAACTTTTCCGAGCTAAAGGGGCACCGCTGCGAGTCGGTGCAAATATGCATCGCTAAAAGAAATGGACTATAGTAGTATTAATACATTCTCTTATACATTAATCAGTTCGAATGTGTGTGCTTCATACATAATGATATTAAAACTATTAATAATATTAGTAGTATTAATAGTAGGTATAACGAAGAGTAAACTTACCTATGATTTAATTCTATAAACTTTAAAAGCTATGATAGCTAGTGCTTGAGGGTACAATCGGGCACACTATTCTATCTACTTTCTCTTCCTCATGTTTTGTTAAAGTTTTTATAGTTTACATAGGAGATATTTATTTTGATATTCTTAAAATATTTATTTTTTCCTTGCTTCCTTTCCTTACTGGGCTATTTTCCCTGTTGGAGCCCCTGGGCTTATAGTATTCTGCTTTTCCAACTAGGGTTGTAGCTTAGCAATTAATAATAATAATAATAATAATAATAATAATAATAATAATAATAAAAAGCTCAGCCTAGCTTTCGGTATATATTTAGACGACCAAGTTATTGTGGATTCTATTTGTGTTGCTATCATGACCCTAGTAACCAGAATGATGACCAAGTCATTGTGGAGTCTCTTTGTGCTGCTATAATGACCCTAGTAACCAGAATGATGACCAAGTCATTGTGGAGTCTCTTTGTGCTGCTATAATGACCCTAGTAACAAGAATGATGACAAAGTCATTGTGGATTCCAATTGTTTTGCTATAATGACCCTAGTAACAAGAATGATGACCAAGTCATTGTGGATTCCAATTGTGTTGCTATAATGACCCTAGTAACAAGAATGATAACCAAGTCATTGTGGATTCTATTTGTTTTGCTATAATGACCCTAGTTCAAGAATGATGACCAAGTCATTGTGGATTCTATTTGTGTTGCTATAATGACCCTAGTCATTGTGGATTCTATTTGTGTTGCTATAATGACCCTAGTCATTGTGGATTCTATTTGTTTTGCTATAATGACCCTAGTAACAAGAATGATGACCAAGTCATTGTGGATTCTATTTGTTTTGCTATAATGACCCTAGTCATTGTGGATTCTATTTGTGTTGCTATAATGACCCCAGTAACAAGAATGATGACCAAGTCATTGTGGATTCTATTTGTTTTGCTATAATGACCCTAGTCATTGTGGATTCTATTTGTTTTGCTATAATGACCCTAGTAACAAGAATGATGACCAAGTCATTGTGGAATCTATTTTTTTTTTTTTTTTTTTTTTTGCTATAATGACCCTAGTAACAAGAATGATGATGGTAAAGCAAATGTAATAATCTATTCCATCGACGAAATGCTCTCGCACCTTTGTGTTATCCATTTGGCCGTCTCATCTCTATGCTTTGGACGTTCGCTAGAATAGAGTACGTGGAATAATTGTTAATTCAACCACGAATCATTGCTCTATTATATAACGAACTGATTTTTATTCAGGATGTGATTGGGTATTATACTGTTGGTTTTCGTTGTTACAAAGTCAAATTTTTCTTTGATATTTTATAGTTATATTTTCCTTGGTTATTTAGTGTTCTTGGTTTATGTTGTTTTGCTATTATAAGTACACAAATATTTCGTACCATATAATGTTTGCATATCCTGTTGAAGTGTTACATAGTTTCTTTGAAAAGTTTGTGGTCCTTTTATTATTATTATTATTATTATTATTATTATTATTATTATTATTATTATTGTAACAAGTACTAATATTATTATTGTTGTTTCCTCTGTATTATTCATACATTCTCATTCTTATGGACCAAACTAGAAGACTTTTCATCCGACTAACAAGCTTGGGCATAACAGAATACCAATATGTACTGTATAAAAGGAGATGAGAGCAGTGCTAATACCAAATAGATAGATGAGGAACGGTTGCCGGTATAGGATATCTGATCAGTATTTAATTGGAGCAAAGCTGCAAAAGTTAAGATTTATGAAATTTTCAAATTGGACGGATAGAAATGTAGCAGTAAGGGAAATAAAGACAGGTTTTTATGTGAATTAAGAATGGAAGTGTGCAGTTAAAGGTAATTAAGTTGAAGGATCATTTGAAGGTTTTCATGTGAATTAAGAATGGAAGTGTGCAGTTAAAGATAATTAAGTTGAAGGATTATTTGAAGGTTTTTATATGAATTAAGAATGGAAGTGTGCAGTTCAAGATAATTAAGTTGAAGGATTATTTGAAGGTTTTTATATGAATTAAGAATGGAAGTGTGCAGTTAAAGATAATTAAGTTGAAGGATCATTTGAAGGTTTTTATATGAATTAAGAATGGAAGTGTGCAGTTGAAGATAATTGAGTTGAAGGATTATTTGAAGGTTTTTATATGAATTAAGAGTGGAAGTGTGCAGTTAAAGATAATTAAGTTGAAGGATTATTTGAAGGTTTTTATATGAATTAAGAATGGAAGTGTGCAGTTAAAGATGATTAAGTTGAAGGATTATTTGAAGGTTTTTATGTGAATTAAGAATGGAAGTGTGCAGTTAAAGATAATTAAGTTGAAGGATCATTTGAAGGTTTTTATATGAATTAAGAATGGAAGTGTGCAGTTGAAGATAATTGAGTTGAAGGATTATTTGAAGGTTTTTATATGAATTAAGAATGGAAGTGTGCAGTTAAAGATAATTAAGTTGAAGGATTATTTGAAGGTTTTTATATGAATTAAGAATGGAAGTGTGCAGTTAAAGATGATTAAGTTGAAGGATTATTTGAAGGTTTTTATGTGAATTAAGAATGGAAGTGTGCAGTTAAAGATAATTAAGTTGAAGGATCATTTGAAGGTTTTTATATGAATTAAGAATGGAAGTGTGCAGTTCAAGATAATTAAGTTGAAGGATTATTTGAAGGTTTTTATGTGAATTAAGAATGGAAGTGTGCAGTTGAAGATAATTAAGTTGAAGGATTATTTGAAGGATTTTATATGAATTAAGAATGGAAGTGTGCAGTTGAAGATAATTGAGTTGAAGGATTATTTGAAGGTTTTTATATGAATTAAGAATGGAAGTGTGCAGTTCAAGATAATTCAGTTGAAGGATTATTTGAAGGATTTTATATGAATTAAGAATGGAAGTGTGCAGTTAAAGATAATTAAGTTGAAGGATCATTTGAAGGTTTTTATGTGAATTAAGAATGGAAGTGTGCAGTTCAAGATAATTAAGTTGAAGGATTATTTGAAGGTTTTTATGTGAATTAAGAATGGAAGTGTGCAGTTAAAGATAATTAAGTTGAAGGATTATTTGAAGGATTTTATATGAATTAAGAATGGAAGTGTGCAGTTGAAGATAATTGAGTTGAAGGATTATTTGAAGGTTTTTATATGAATTAAGAATGGAAGTGTGCAGTTCAAGATAATTAAGTTGAAGGATTATTTGAAGGTTTTTATATGAATTAAGAATGGAAGTGTGCAGTTCAAGATAATTAAGTTGAAGGATTATTTGAAGGTTTTTATATGAATTAAGAATGGAAGTGTGCAGTTAAAGATAATTAAGTTGAAGGATTATTTGAAGGTTTTTATATGAATTAAGAATGGAAGTGTGCAGTTCAAGATAATTAAGTTGAAGGATTATTTGAAGGTTTTTATGTGAATTAAGAATGGAAGTGTGCAGTTAAAGATAATTCAGTTGAAGGATTATTTGAAGGATTTTATATGAATTAAGAATGGAAGTGTGCAGTTAAAGATAATTAAGTTGAAGGATCATTTGAAGGTTTTTATATGAATTAAGAATGGAAGTGTGCAGTTCAAGATAATTAAGTTGAAGGATTATTTGAAGGTTTTTATGTGAATTAAGAATGGAAGTGTGCAGTTCAAGATAATTCAGTTGAAGGATTATTTGAAGGTTTTTATGTGAATTAAGAATGGAAGTGTGCAGTTGAAGATAATTGAGTTGAAGGATTATTTGAAGGTTTTTATGTGAATTAAGAATGGAAGTGTGCAGTTCAAGATAATTAAGTTGAAGGATTATTTGAAGGTTTTTATGTGAATTAAGAATGGAAGTGTGCAGTTAAAGATAATTAAGTTGAAGGATTATTTGAAGGTTTTTATGTGAATTAAGAATGGAAGTGTGCAGTTAAAGATAATTCAGTTGAAGGATTATTTGAAGGATTTTATATGAATTAAGAATGGAAGTGTGCAGTTAAAGATAATTAAGTTGAAGGATCATTTGAAGGTTTTTATGTGAATTAAGAATGGAAGTGTGCAGTTAAAGATAATTAAGTTGAAGGATTATTTGAAGGTTTTTATGTGAATTAAGAATGGAAGTGTGCAGTTAAAGATAATTAAGTTGAAGGATCATTTGAAGGTTTTTATGTGAATTAAGAATGGAAGTGTGCAGTTCAAGATAATTCAGTTGAAGGATTATTTGAAGGTTTTTTTGTGAATTAAGAATGGAAGTGTGCAGTTAAAGATAATTAAGTTGAAGGATCATTTGAAGGTTTTCATGTGAATTAAGAATGGAAGTGTGCAGTTAAAGGTAATTAAGTTGAAGGATCATTTGAAGGTTTTCATGTGAATTAAGAATGGAAGTGTGCAGTTAAAGATAATTAAGTTGAAGGATCATTTGAAGGTTTTTATGTGAATTAAGAATGGAAGTGTGCAGTTAAAGATAATGAAGTTGAAGGATCATTTGAAGGTTTTTATGTGAATTAAGAATGGAAGTGTGCAGTTAAAGATAATGAAGTTGAAGGATCATTTGAAGGTTTTCATGTGAATTAAGAATGGAAGTGTGCAGTTAAAGGTAATTAAGTTGAAGGATTATATGAATTAAGAATGGAAGTGTGCAGTTAAAGGTAATTAAGTTGAAGGATCATTTGAAGGTTTTCATGTGAATTAAGAATGGAAGTGTGCAGTTAAAGATAATTAAGTTGAAGGATTATTTGAAGGATTTTATATGAATTAAGAATGGAAGTGTGCAGTTAAAGATAATTAAGTTGAAGGATCATTTGAAGGTTTTCATGTGAATTAAGAATGGAAGTGTGCAGTTAAAGGTAATTAAGTTGAAGGATTATTTGAAGGATTTTATATGAATTAAGAATGGAAGTGTGCAGTTAAAGATAATTAAGTTGAAGGATCATTTGAAGGTTTTCATGTGAATTAAGAATGGAAGTGTGCAGTTAAAGGTAATTAAGTTGAAGGATCATTTGAAGGTTTTTATGTGAATTAAGAATGGAAGTGTGCAGTTAAAGATAATGAAGTTGAAGGATCATTTGAAGGTTTTTATGTGAATTAAGAATGGAAGTGTGCAGTTAAAGATAATGAAGTTGAAGGATCATTTGAAGGTTTTCATGTGAATTAAGAATGGAAGTGTGCAGTTAAAGATAATTAAGTTGAAGGATCATTTGAAGGTTTTTATGTGAATTAAGAATGGAAGTGTGCAGTTAAAGATAATTCAGTTGAAGGATTATTTGAAGGTTTTCATGTGAATTAAGAATGGAAGTGTGCAGTTAAAGGTAATTAAGTTGAAGGATTATATGAATTAAGAATGGAAGTGTGCAGTTAAAGATAATTAAGTTGAAGGATTATATGAATTAAGAATGGAAGTGTGCAGTTAAAGATAATTAAGTTGAAGGATCATTTGAAGGATTTCATATGAATTAAGAATGGAAGTGTGCAGTTCAAGATAATTCAGTTGAAGGATTATTTGAAGAGAAGGGAAAATTCCAAATTGGAATCATATACTTAGCAAGGAATATGCAAGGTTTCTGGAGGTTGTGTGGGGCGAGGAAATGAGGTTGGATGAAGAGGAAGGTGAGGGATAAAATGAAGGTGATCAAAGACTTAATGGGTAACAGATAGCTCAATGAGGAATGTAACTGTGACGGGCCGAGAGAAGGTTGTGAACTCAAAGGCAGTATGAAAGCAACTGAGTTCATTTATTATAGAACACTCTCCTTTATATACAAAACCTCAAGGCAACAGGAAATTACATGTTCGAGTAACAGACAATGTTACATAGGAGAAACGCAGACATGTTTATTTTGGTTCATTTTAGTGCGAGGGAAGAGCGAAGATACAAGCATAATATATGCAAAATGAATTATGTACGATCGTGTGACACATGGTTGGTACATAACGGATAGCAAAAGTTGATAAGCAAATGGATCACAGATTAATTTAGAAATATGAATGCTATTTGTGGAGAGTGGAGTCTTGTGTGTGTGGGTGAATAATGAGTGAATTTATTGAATGGGGTTGATAGAAGAGATGCATAACTTGAATGGCTCGAGTAAGAGTAGTAGGGTTTAGTTCAAGTTTAAGTTTCCTTGTGGAAAGGAGTAAGAGGTATAAAAATGGAAAGAACAGGAGTTTGGAGGACCAACTTTGAGATATTGCATTAAAAGAGTTCTTGAGTAGCTAACGGGTTTGTAATATTTATATAATAATAATAATAATAATAATAATAATAATAATTCTTTATTTCCAATTTATACATTGGGTATTAATATCCATGTTAAGGATAATACATAGCATCAAGTACACAGAGAAACTAAACATAATATAATAGTTTTAAAAGTATTGATAAAAATATACGTACTCAAAATAATAAAAAAAAAAAGCATTTAAAACTATAATCACGAGTCTTATAAAAGTCAGGAGAAAAACAAAATGTATAATAGTTCTAAAAGTATTGATAAAAACATATGCATTTAAAACGTTAAGAGCATAAAAAAACCATATTATTAGAACATTAAAAGTATTGATAGAAATATAAGTTGTTAAAACATTGAAAACCATAAAACATATGGAGGAGGGAAAGGGTCAGATTGTTTCTCTGTATTAAAAAAAGGTGATAGAGGAGCCGTATAATTATAAGGACTTAAGAGGAGGCAGTATGAATTATAGAGGTCTAGCATTAGTAAATATTCTAGGGGAGGTATAGAGTAGGGTTTTAATTGAGAAAGTAATTCACATGGGGGAAGGTTTGTTAAAGGTCGTTTAGATATGGAAGAGGACGTGTTAGACGTTTACAGATAGAGGTGTTAAGCTTCCCACAGAAATGATAGCAAAGAAGAGAGTATGTGTGAGGATGTATATTATAAATATATGTTTGAAATTAATGAAAATTTAATATGTTGAAAGATTAGCATATGGTAGAATTTTTAGGAGCAGAGAGTGAGTTGTTTGATATTAAAATGAAGCTTAAATGATGGTATATTATGCCTTCATGACAGTTATACTATATGAATGGGAGAACATTTTAAAAATCGTTGAAAGAACAGCAGATGCAGATCTAAAGCTGTAAGATAAAACAATCACTTATGAATGGAGGGGGAAATGACTTACGGTTGCAGATGATACTTCTCTGATTAAAGGTAGTTAAGAGAAACCTCAAGGGTTCAATGAAAGTTTATAATTATTTGCAATAACTTAAAGTTGAGAGGAAATGTCAAAATGGTTGAGGTTATGAAGGTAATAAGAGAATGTGAAGATGAGCAGTGAATTTTATTCTTTAGGACAGAAGAATGTTGACTGTGACGGTGCCGAGAGAAGGTTGTGAACTCAAAGGCAGGATGCAATCAACTGAGTTAATTTATTATGGAACACTCTCCTTTATATACAAAACCTCAAGGCAACAGGAAATTACATGTTCGAGAAAATGACAATGTTACATAGGCGACACGCAGACATGTTTATTCTGGTTCTTTTTAGTGCGAGGGAAGAGCGAAGATAGAAGCATACTATATACAAAAGGAATTATGTACAATTGTGTGACACACGGTTGGTACATGACAATGTATTCGTATAGGTTTATGGGATGAATATTAATTGATGTTCGGATGAGAAGGAAATTGAGTTACGTAATATGTGAAGGGAAGCAGCAGCATGTGTGCAAAAGACCAAGAAGAAACTTCACTTTTTAACCATGGCTCCTTCGTGGATTTTGGTTTAAGAAAGGAAAAGGGGATAAATGTGGTGCTTCGCATAGGAAACAATTGTGACGGGGTAGGAGAAGGTTGTGACTCAAAAGCAACTGAGTGGGTTTATTGTAGAACACTCTCCTTTATATACAAAATCTCAAGCAACAAGAATTTTCATGTTCAAAAGTCGACACTGTTACCGATGAGAAAGCAGACATGTTATTTTAGATTCTTTTTAGTGCGAGGGGAGAGCGAAGATACAAGCACAAAATGAAGTATATATGTACTGTACGATCGTGTGAAACACGGTTGGTACACAATAAAGGGTTAGTGTAGGAGAAAGGATCTGATAGATGGTGTGAAAGGGGTATGTGCAAGTAGGAGCCTTAGAGCGTCCGGTAAGGTGGTATTCGTGTAAGATACAGGTGAATAGCAGGGTGTGTATATGGGTTATCAGTGCCTGGCAGTGAACCTTCTGTAGAAGTGAACAGTCATCTTATCCGTGTTAAGGTTAGGCGTTTAAAAGGGGCTGTATTGTTTCTTAAATACTATCTTGCCTTTAAATATTTTATATATATATATATATATATATATATATATATATATATATATATATATATATATATATATATATCCAAATAAGCCATATATATTTTTGATACATTAATGTCTGGATTCTCTTAACGACCTCGGGATCAGAGCCCCAGGCGAAATCACACAAAGACAAGAGCTAATTGCCGACCAGGGTTCGATTCCCGGCCGGTCACAAGCTCTTGTCTTTGTGTGATTTCGCCTGGGGCTCTGATCCCGAGGTCGTTAAGAGAATCCAGACATTAATGTATCAAAAATATATATGGCTTATTTGAATATGAAAAACACGTCTAAATGTGCAAATATTTATCATATATATATATATATATATATATATATATATATATATATATATATATATATATATATATATAATTTATATATATGCATATGCACATGAGAAGTCTGCTGGGGGCAAGGCAAGTCCGTTTGATGCTGGATACTTATACGTGCTTAGAGATCACAAGACTGCTTTTCTGGTGCCATCCGTTCCAAAGGGTAATAATTCATTTCGTAATTTTCTATTGGTATATAGATACACACATATATATGTGTGTGTATGTGCGTATGTATGCTCTATATTTTCTAGTGAAAACAAAAGTGCAAAAGTGGAACCCTTTAAAATTGCGTGGCTCCGGAAGAAAACATAACCTCAACCAACTCCTTAAAGGTTTGAAGGTTTAAAAGTCGCTCATGAATGGCAGAGGCAAGGGACAGTGACATTGCCCTAGCAATCAGGGCAATGCCCTAGAGACTGACCATATATTATATGATCAGCGCCCAAGCCTGCTCTCCATCCAAGCTAGGACCAGGGAGGGCCAGGCAGTGGCTACTGATGACTCAGCAGATAGACCTATAGGCTCCCCCAAACCTCCCAACCTTAGCTCACAAGGATGGTAAGGTTGCAGACACTAATGGACCTAACGAGTCTGAGCGGGACTCGAACTCCCGTCTGGCAAACACCAGACAGAGACGTTACCAATCAGGCCACAACAACAGGGGTTGATCTGAAGCTGCTGAATCGTTTCTTCTTAGGTGTCATGAGCCGTGTCATATGTCTGCGCAGGAACCTCGTCTGCATGATGTTCAAACCTACTTCTCCTCGGTACATATCGTGCAGTACCCGATTTCTTCATCAGGCATATGGGCATCCTATCCAACACCACATCTTCGTCATCTCTCCAACCATTCGAAGTTCAAATAGTTTGCGCCAGTCTTCACCATCCTATTTTCTCCCGTTCTTTCAGCCTGACCAAGCCACCTCAAAACACATGGCTCTATTCTTTTCTGGTGCACCAGTCTTCACCATCCTATTTTCTCCCGTTCTTTCAGCCTGACCAAGCCACCTCAAAACACATTGATCTATTCTTTTCTGGTGCACCAGTCTTCACCATTCACCATCCTATTTTCTCCCGTTCTTTCAGCCTGACCAAGCCACCTCAAAACACATTGATCTATTCTTTTCTGGTGCACCAGTCTTCACCATCCTATTTTCTCCCGTTCTTTCAGCCTGACCAAGCCACCTCAAAACACATTGCTCTATTCTTTTCTGGTGCACCAGTCTTCACCATCCTATTTTCTTCCGTTCTTTCAGCCTGACCAAGCCACCTCAAAACACATTGATCTATTCTTTTCTGATGCACCAGTCTTCACCATCCTATTTTCTTCCGTTCTTCCAGCCTGACCAAGCCACCTCAAAACACATTGATCTATTATTTTCTGGTGAATCTTTCCAGATATGTTTTATACAAAATATGATTTATGGGATATCAGTTGACCATTTTGTTATTGGTGCTCTTAATATCTGTTCTTTTCGTCGATTAACGGTCGCAGTTAGCTTCATTGATGGTATAGAGATAATTGCATCTAAATGGTCGAAAAATGTTATGTTATGTTTCTTTTCATGTTATCAGTGGGGCCTCACTAAGCTTCCTTGTTTCAATTAGAATTTTCCTGCACTTACGGATTGCCCTTAGAACAAGTTCCCAGACCGCCCTTAGGACAAGGGTCCGTGCCGTCATAATTAGGCTGCTATTTTCCTGCACCGAATAAGTGTGTACCTCAGGACAACTTCTAATGCAGTTCTTTATCATTTCTTATTCATTTGTCAGAGTTTAATGTCGATTTCAGCTCTTCAGAATTGGTAGACTTATATGTTTTTCCGCTGGAAGATATATGAATTACTTTAACATACTAACGTTCTCTAGTGTTGTAAAATGACTGTCTGTCTGTCTGTATAGATTGCCTTACCTTGTGTAAGACCCGGGCTCTTGCCTTTGGGCAGCCCAGAAAAGAATGTAATTTGAATTGGAGAACGTTTTATGTGTATAAATGAACTTGTAACTTGTAAAATGAGCAAATGTTTTAAAGTTGGAGTTCCCCCTTCGTAAATCTTTTTTCAGGTTTGATTGGAAAGAAAGATAAAGTCCTAAAGATTCTGGTCTGGCATGTACAGTAATTATACACTCGTGTATTTGTTTCTCACACCTTGAGGACTTATTCAGCGAAGAATGGTGGGTTTCGTGCGAATAATACGCGTTGCTCGAGGAAATGAAGACAGAGGTGCGATATTTGTTGCCATGTGTTCAGAAAGAGGAACAAAATAATAAGGGCCTGTCGCAGGGACTAAAAATGGTTTGGGAAAGGAGTTAAGAGGGGAGACGCAGTGAAAGACAAAATGGGGGCAAAGAAGAGATGGTGCTGGGAACTAAATGTCAGAGGAAGAAGGTATTAAATGTTGAAAGAATTAGCTAAATGTGGATGATTGTTTGAGAAAAGGAAGTGGTTGTTGGGAAAGTCGTGCTTTAAAGAAAGTGCTTGAGATTGGTATTTGTGGAACTGATGGCGTGAACGGCGGTCGAAGGTTGGAAATTAATTTGAAAGAAACGACGACGTAGTATGCGATTTAATTCTAAATTGCAATAAATCCCTATTTTACTGCAATAAATCCCTCTTTTACTGCAATAAATCCCTATTTTAATGCAATTTAGCAATATTGCAAGGAAAAAAAAAATATTTCGAAAAAATGGGCAAAACACCAAGGTTAACCCCTTGTCGTTTTTTTGGGCCCAAATCTAGTTTTCTCCTCAAATTTGGTCATATTGTGCGAAATCCATTGCAAAAGAACAGAGAACATAGGAAATGGCCATAAATTGCAATAAATCCCTATTTTACTGCAATTTAGCAACATTGCAAGGAAAAAAAATATTTCGAAAAAATGGGCAAAACACCAAGGTTAACACCCATTGCCGTTTTTTTTGGCCCAAATCCAGTTTTCTCCTCTAATTCGGTCATATTGTGCGAAATCCATTGCAAAAGAACAAAGACCATAGGAAATGGCCATAAATTGCAATAAATCCCTATTTTACTGCAATTTACCAACATTGCAAGGAAAAAAGAAATATTTCGAAAAAAATGGGCAAAACACCAAGGTTAACCCCTTGCCGTTTTTTTTTTTTTTTTTTTTTTTTTTTTTGGCCCAAATCCAGTTTTCTCCTCAAATTTGGTCATATTGTGCAAAATCCATTGCAAAAGAACAAAGACCATAGGAAATGGCCATAAATTGCAATAAATCCCTATTTTACTGCAATTTAGCAACATTGCAAGGAAAAAAAATATTTCGAAAAAATGGGCAAAACACCAAGGTTAACACCCATTGCCGTTTTTTTTGGCCCAAATCCAGTTTTCTCCTCTAATTCGGTCATATTGTGCGAAATCCATTGCAAAAGAACAAAGACCATAGGAAATGGCCATAAATTGCAATAAATCCCTATTTTACTGCAATTTACCAACATTGCAAGGAAAAAAGAAATATTTCGAAAAAAATGGGCAAAACACCAAGGTTAACCCCTTGCCGTTTTTTTTTTTTTTTTTTTTTTTTTTTTTTGCCCAAATCCAGTTTTCTCCTCAAATTTGGTCATATTGTGCAAAATCCATTGCAAAAGAACAAAGAACATAGGAAATGGCCATAAATTGCAATAAATCCCTATTTTACTTTAATGTGAATTCTCTTCCGAAGGTTGAAATCTGTCCACTAATTGCATGAGGGAAGTCGTATTAAGATGCTTAATATTTGAGAAGTTGGTTTAGTAGAGCAAATATTAAATGGTCGATGGAAGGAGGGGGGACTATTGTAGAATATGAATGGACAGCTGCTCTGGTAATGAATCCCTGTGGAAGAATAGCAAGGAGGAGGAGGAGGAGGAGGAGGAGGAGGAGGAGGAGGAGGAAGAGGAAGCCAAGGTATTAAATGTCGTTCTTCCCATCGTCTCCCCCCCTTCCCCCCCCCCCCCTCCACCTTCCTGCTTCTTATTTATAAATCCCCTCTCCCCAATTCCTGTCCTACCCTACGAGTATTCTTCTTCAGCACTCGTAAGGCACTCCCTTCTTTCATTCACCCGTCTCTTCATACCACTTGCTTTCCCGTCCGCCAGATTCTCTCTCTCTCTCTCTCTCTCTCTCTCTCTCTCTCTCTCTCTCTCTCTCTCTCTCTCTCTCTCTCTCATGTATGTGAATATACAGTGGGTGTGTGCATATATTATATATGTAATATTATATATATATATATATATATATATATATATATATATATATATATATATATATATATATATATATATATATATATATATAATAGGCACGAAAGTAAGAGTGAAAAGACTTGATTGAAGTTAATAATTTCATCTTGTAATTGAAATCAATATATATATATATATCTATATATGTATGTATGTATGTATATATATATATATATATATATATATATATATATATATAATAGGCACGAAAGTAAGAGTGAAAAGACTTGATTGAAGTTATTAATTTCATCTTGTAATTGAAATCAATAGAGTCGCAACGTGAATAATAGTACAAGAACACATTTTTACAGTAAAGGGGATACTTAAACAATCATGATTTTTATACAAGGTAAGTCGGATTAAAGATGAAAGGAAAATACAGGATTACAGAAAAACAGACATGGTTTTGTACCAACCGCGTATCACACGATCGTACATAAATTATTTTGTATATATTATGCTTGTATCTGCGCTCTTCTCTCGCACTAAAAAGAACCAGAATAAACATGTCTGCGTGTTTCCTCTGTAACATTGTCTGTTTCTCGAACATGAAAATTCATGTTGCCTTGAGGTTTTGTATATAAAGGAGAGTGTTCTTTAATAAACTTACTCAGTTGATTGCATCCTGCCTTTGAGTCATAACCTTTCTCTCGGCCGTCACAGTTTACATTAAAAGTATGACCCCGGTTGCAGGTGATCAACAATGTTTCTTGTATATTTCTGTGGATAAAATCTGTATTATGGCTTACTGTCTCGGCCACGGACCAACTATTCTATGATCCAATAGACAGTCAAATCATTATTAACGAACCCCTTGCAAACAACTATTTGATGTTTGCTTTTTTATAAAAATGCCTTGAGATCTTTGGTTACCATAAGATGAATAACATTCTGAACATGGAATTCTGTGCATGACATTATTGTAATTTCCAGAACTACTTTATGCTTATGGAATATCAAGTGCTGGAATTTCTACACACACACACACACACACACACACACACACACACACACACACACACACTCATGTATGGGGAGTGGCTATGGTGTAAGAATCGCTCATAGAATTATTAATGAAATCTCTACTGGGGCAAAGAAGTATACGCCCATCAAAAATAGAGATGGGTCTGTTACAACAAGTGAAGATGAAGAAAGGCAACGTTGGATGGAACACTTTAGTGAGGTCATGAATAGAAAATATGAAAGGAGTAATTTGATTGATATACCTGAAGCTGAGGAAGACCTTGATAGGCCCATGAATGAATTCAGTGTGTTTGAAGTCGAAGCTATCATTAAAAAACTAGAGATGGAAAGCCCCGGGATACGATGGAATAACTGCCTAGATGATATTGGCCGAAAATTAATTGACTCCCAGAATACATATAAGATTATTTAGTAGAATGTGGCGTGAAGAGGCAAAACCTGGTGAATGAGAGCTAGTAGTGCTGGTGAAAATTGCCAAAAAAAAAAAAAAAAGATCTGACGTTGCAATAATTACAGAGGCATAGCACTCACGTCAGTTGTCATGAAAATGTATAGTGTGCTTATTCTAAAGAGACTAGAGAGTAACATGGATGAAAAGCTGATAGATGAACAAGCAGGATTTTAAAAAGGTAAAAGATGTACTGCCCAAATTTTCATTTTAAGACATATGGTACAGCAACGTGTAGAATTTAGAAATCCACTTTTGATGGCATTTGTGGACTATGAAAAAACCTTTGATAGTGTGCATCGGCCAATTGTGTGGAGAGTCATGGGTTATTATTCCTCTTAAATATGTTAATTTGATTAAGTCTGCTCATAAGCATAGCAAGTGCAAAGTTAATGTTAGTGGAGCCCTATCAAACGAATTTCCATTGAACTGCGGAGTACTCCAAGGTAATGTGTTGTCACTTATGTTGTTTATCCTCCTCATGGATTTTGTAATGCATAGAACAGTTGGGGATGGTGGAGAGACTGGACTGGATTGGTAACAGAAAATTAGCTGACTTAGAGTATGCTGATGATGCTGTCCTTATTTGCAGAACACCACAGGACTTCAAAGCTTGCTAACCAGAATGCATGAAATATCACACGAGGTTGGGCTGAAGATAAACTGAAGATGAAATATCCTTGGAAGAATAAAGGATTAATGAGGTGGAATAATTTAAATATTTAGGAGCTATGATCTCTTATAAGGGATCTTAAGAGATTGGGTTTAATTAATTAAAAAAAAAGTAAATCAGATAAGGGCTAGGTTTAGTAAAATTTGGAAATCAAATCGCTTGAAATTACATATAAAAATCTGGCTATATATCAGTTTAGTGAGATAGGTGTTATTGTATGGACATGCGTCGTGGTATGACAATGAAACAATATTCAACAGATTTTTTAGATTTGAGAACAAAGCCCTCGGAAGAATATTGGGAGTTGTTTGGCAGAACAGGATTAGAAATGAAACTATAAGAGAATACCCGAGTGCCGTATGTGGATGAGATCTTGGTGAGGGGCCGATGGAGATGATTTGGGCGTGCTCTTCGCACTCTGCAAAAGAGAAGTTATGTCACCAAACATTTAATTTGGTTTCAGAAAGGTACTAAAAGAGTTGCAATACCCAGACCTACACAGCTAAGGACTGTGAAGCATGAAGTAGGAGATGATGAATGGAGAAGTATTAATTTAAAAGCTCAAATGAGAGGCGACTTTCGAAATTTAACCGAGGCCTTTGCGTCAATGGGTGTACGAGATGATGATGATGCTGATGATAATACATTGTTAATATATATTATATATTACACAAACTCGAGGAAATCAGCAACATCCTATCGGCTCTTACAATACCCCCTCTGCTACTGCTTACTTTCTCCCACCTTGGTACCCAGCCTTAGTATAAACATTTGTTTCTATAGTCCATTTCTTTTAGCGATGCATATTTGCACCGACTCGCGGCGGTGCCCTGTTAGCTCGGAAAATTTTCCGGATCGCTGATTGGTTGGACAAGATAATTCTAACCAATCAGCGATCCGGAAACTTTTCCGAGCTAAAAGGGCACCGCCGCGAGTCGGTGCAAATATGCATCGCTAAAAGAAATGGACTATAAGTAAATCTGCTCTTTTTTTTTTTTTTTTTTTTTTTTTTTTTTTTTTTTCGTAGCTGTTACCTCGACACTCAATCGCCGAGCATTTGACCATTTAACTCGAAGTTACATAAATTAAATCCATAGCAAGGTTAATGATGGCACCAATTCTTTTATCCTCTCGAATATGAATTTTTATTTTATTTTTCGGGTAAAACACACATTACATCATTAATAAATTATATGAAAATTTTTACTTTGATCTGATGTATTGTGACTGGCATCGTTAGGCAACCTGCACCTCTTCCCCTTCCACAGGGTCGTCCCAGATGAAAAGAATGATGGATTTCAACACCTTCAAGAATAAGGTCTTCATTCGCCTAGGCGTTCTCACTTCAACTTACATGGGCATTCTTGGCCCTCTGGTATATGGGCATTATATTCTCTCTAATGATTTTCTTTACATATACTATTTTTTTTAGTTATGTTTAAGTAACAAAAAACTTGACTGTTTGCCAACCGGATTGTCTCTTTTTATTATATATATATATATATATATATATATATATATATATATATATATATATATATATATATATATATATATATATATATATATATATATATATATATATAATAATGCCGAACGCAAGCATGAGAATCTTATGCCCTTCTCCTATCCATGCTAATTTTGTTCATCCAAGAAAGGGCTTGCTTTCATTAATTGCAAACAGTATAGGAGAGTTACTAGAAATGGCTGTAAAACTATCACAATCATTACCTAACTTCCATTAAATTCTTCTAATATATTTGAATTTTGATATGGCTCACAACACTCTAGAGGCCAAGTGTCCATCGCATAAATGGTGTCAGATATCCCTACCAATTACTGAAGTGATATAGCCCACTTTATAGGAAACGGAGTCTTTAGTTCGAAACCCACTTTATAGGAAACGGAGTCTTTAGTTCGAAACCCACTTTATAGGCAACGGAGTCTTTAGTTCGAAACCCACTTTATAGGCAACGGAGTCTTTAGTTCGAAACCCACTTTATAGGAAACGGAGTCTTTAGTTCGAAAGGCAGCTATTGATCATTATTCCAACTGAAAGAAATTTTACCTCTTTACAGAAAAAAAATATTGTACCCTATCAATCTCAGGTAGAATGTACATATATTCAGTTGTACAGTTGTTCATTAGGTACAAGGTGATGATGTTCACTCTCCAAGAATTGTGTTCATTCAATCAGAAAAAAACGTCCTGCCGGATATTCTTTTTGCATAAGAAATCAGCCATTCTCGGTTTAAATGTGTACTCCCGGATTAAAAGGTTTCAAGGTCGCTCATGAATGGCAGAGGCAAGGGACAGTGACGTTGCCCCATCAAGCAGGACAATGTCCTAGACTAAAGGGGCCCATACACGTTCAAAAAAATCGTCAAAATTTTGCATCAGAATTTTGATATCAAAATTTTGATGCAAAATTTGAGCGTGTGTAGGCCATTTCGACATCAAAACGTCCTACACACTCAAATTTTGCATCAAAATTTGGATATCAAAATTTTGAAGCTTTTTTTGAACGTGTATTTGAACCTGAGACTTCCAATATTGCAAATGATCAGCCCGCAAGCCTCCTTTCCACCCAAGCTAGGACTAAGGAGGGCCAGGCAATGGATGCGGATGACTCAGCAGATAGGCCGATGGGCTCCCCAACCCCATAAACCCCATCTGTAGCTCTTAAGGATGGTGAGGTTGCATCGAGCAAAGGAACTAACGAGTTTGAGTAGTATTTGAACCCCAGTCAGAACTCAAATAAACCAAATATTTTCAAAACTGTACGAATATAGTTACGGGAGTGAAAGATGAAATAGTGTTTACGGAGCCAAAGTAAACCAGTGCTATTTGAAGAATTCCAAATAAAGATATAAGTATTTGAAAAGAGAGAGATAGCTACTTCACAGGGTTCAAGCTGCGACAATTGTGCATTAGCCCATCAGGTATTTTTGGGGCAGGGAAGTATACAAACTGCAAATGCCAAGAAATTTCTTAACTTTCCTTCTCACCCAAAAAACCTTCATTGAAATCTATAAATAAATTATTTGTCTAGATGATTGATACTAATTTAAATTCGTAGCTTTAAGAATGTCCAATTTAACTACTGTACAAAAACCATTCGTACGTTATAACAACTTTACCCTGACAGTTCTACAAAATACAAATTTCAGACCTGCAAAGGTACACACAACGTTAGGATACAAACCAGAAGCTTTTAATACGAGAGGGGGCCACTCTCTCTCTCTCTCTCTCTCTCTCTCTCTCTCTCTCTCTCTCTCTCTCTCTCTCTCTCTCTCTCTCTGCCTACTGATATTACCCTCTTCTGAATTCTATATATGGAGACGGTTTTGCTGTGAACATTAGAACGGAGACCTCTTTTTAGCATATCGTGTTAGGGCAAGAAAGTCTAAGGCGCCTAGTGTAGAAACCCCAGGAAAGACAAACATATTTTAAAACAAAGGCAAAACTAAACTGACTTTAAAAACAAACAGTACATAACATACGCACTCGAACAAATATGCCTTAAATCATACAACCGAAATAAGAAATGGGTTGGCGCTAAAATATTTAGAAATGCTTAGATGTTGGCGTTTACCTTGCATTAATAACTAGAATTTCTTGCGAAAAATGGTTCAGAATTTTGTCTGGTACATCTCGGTTATAAATAGGATTAAAAATAATCCTTATTAGATTAATAACCATAGTTGTAAATATGAAGCATCATATGCAAAACAAATTCACAATTGATAAAGATGACTTTATTCGTTTGCTTATGGATTTTTTCCTATTTAATACCACACCATAGCAAAGATAAGGTCATTAGAAAGGAAGGGTTTATATTTCTAAAGCCCTGTCCACGCGATCGAGCATGCCCGACGGGCAAACAGTGATACCAGACCACAATAGTTAGTAAGAATGAATGTTAATGACGTCAGAAGCGGGAAAACCACAGACAGGGATCTGGCATCATACAGGGTTGCCAGATCCCTGCCTTTAGCTTTCCCGCTTCTGACGTCATCAACCCTCATTTTCACTAACTGTTGTGGCCTGGTATCACTGTTTGCCCGTCGGGCATGCCCGATCGTGTGGACAGGGCTTAAGAATTCAGATAATAGCTATATCTTCTTCTTCTTCTTTTTTGTCTACATCTTCTATGTCTAGCTACATAAAAAACTACGTATCAAGTTATAATATACCAAAGAGCAAATTTTGATAGCCTAACGGAAACGTCCCTGCCTCGCAGTCTGTTGGACGGGAACTCGAGCCCCGCTCAATTCTGGTAGTTTATTGTAGTGTGTGTAACCACACCGTCCCTCTGAGGTTGAAGACCCGGGACAGAGTTTGTATCATCAGTACACCTCCCTAGCTAAACTATAGGCTTTACTGCACCCCTTTCAAGCCCTTTACTCAACTTCCACCTTGCTGTCCAACCTCTTTAACCTTTGCTTTATAGGTTAACCGGTGGTTTTCGCATATTTGCTGAACGGTCTTCCCAAACCTAACGCCTTTTCATAGGGTATAATTTAACAAAGTTAATCTATATTTTTTAATTGATAATTAATTGACATCTAAAAATATTAATTATGAAACAAATTACTTTTTTCATTCTAATAGATTTTGTTGACGTCTGAAAATATTAATTTTGAAACATTATTTTTTTTTTGTTTCAGTCTTAATAGATTTTGTTCACTTTCTGGAAGGGTATTAATATACTTTTAGGAGAAGTTATTTAATATGTAATTTTTTATTCATCAGCCGGTTTATTTAGATTGCATCTTAAGGTAAATATTTAAAACATGGTTGATTCCAGGGAGTATATAGGTCTACCTGCTGAGTCATCACTCATCAGCAGCCATTGCCCCTGCACTTCCTGGTCTTAACTGGGATGGAGATGGGTATTGGGTATTGACCTGTCTCTTGCCTCCGCTACTCATGAGTGACATTTAAAACCTTTAAAAAATGGAGTAAAGCTTATGATTCAGAGCAAGATAATTCACAGCATGGAAAGAAAAAATTAATTCGGAATCCGCTGATCGCTTTAAAAGAAAAAAAAAAAAAAACGTAGAAGAGTCAAAGGATTATGTTGTTGTTTTAGAGTCTCTTACTGTCGGGAGTAAACCATTTTCTTGGATTTTCGAAATCCAAATAGATTTATTAAATGTGATAAGATAAACTTGTTCATTTGTTTGTGGTGATTTTGTTGTTTTTCTTATCTCTATGCATTTATAGATACTTTGGTTCTTAAAGCCCCTCTTACCTAACACCACTCCCATTTCTCACCCTCTCCCTTCCCCCTCAACTTCCCCCCTCCCCTCTCTCCCTCCCTCCCCATCTCTCCCTTCCTCTTCATCTATCCCCCAATTTCGAATCGTGCACCGGCAATCACGTAGCAGCCAATCATCTCACTCGAATCAAATTAGCCAATCACGATGTGTTTCATAATTTGTTATTACATATTGAATGGCGTGGCGATCATGAGAGAACACGTGGCACTGAGAGAACACGTGGCACGGCCTGATTGGTACTCGATACTAGCGAATGATCTCATGTTAGTTTTATTGTAGAATTTGTTCACCTCGGTCGTCTGGCTTCGACGTTGTTTTTATTATTTATAACTAAGAAATTATATGAGGAAATCATGTATCCTAATATACAGAGAATTATATATATATATATATATATATATATATATATATATATATTTATATATATATATATATATATATATATATATATATATATATATATATATATATATATATATATAGAAAGACAGCTTGACTTAAATCAACCGAGAGAGCAGGCAGGCTTTAGAAGCGAGTATTCAACAACTGACCATATCCATGTAATTAACCAGCTAATGGAAAAATCAACAGAGTATGACAGACTATTATATATGTTATTTATAGATTATGAGAAAACATTTGATTCTGTCAAAATAAAGCAATAATGAAAGCCCCTCAAAGACACGGAATAGATTAATCTTATGCTAGAGCACTTAAAGATATATATATATATACGGGAAGTACAGCTATCTAAAACCTACATAGAGATAGTGAGAAAATTCCAATTGAGAAAGGAGTTAGACAGGGAGGCCCCATCTCCTAATTTATTCTCTATAGTCCATTTCTTTTAGCCAGGCATATTTGCACCGACTCGCAGCGGTGCCCTTTTAGCTCGGAAAAGTTTCCTGATCGCTGATTGGTTAGAATTATCTTGTCCAACCAATCAGCGATTAGGAAACTTTTCCGAGCTAAAAGGGCACCGATGCGAGTCGGTGCAAATATGCCTGGCTAAAAGAAATGGACTATTGAAGTTTTGTTTTAAGAATTTAGATAAGAAAATGTAAGAATTAACATTACTGGGGAGTACCATACCAGCTTATGATTTGCAGGGGACAGTTCAGTTTAGTGAATCTTGGGATGAATTGCAAAATATAATAGAAGATTTGAATAGAGAAAGCAGAAATATAGGATTGAGAAAGAATATGAGTAAAACAAATTTTATGTTTGATGAAAATGCAGAGACAGCAAATAAGGGTTATGGACAAACCTCTTAGAGTTTCTTAATGAATATAAGTGCTTAAGACAGGCAATTAATGTTTCCTCCTGACTTGAGGCCGAAATTAAAAGAAGAATTAGAATGGTATGGAGAGCTTTTCGTGAACAGAATGAGATTATGAAATGTAAAATGGCACTTTCTCTAAAAACAAAAATATTTAAGCTGGTGGTCCTAACAGTATTCACTTATGGAACAGAAACTTTGATTATCAGCAATGCCTTAAATCATAAGCTATTTATTACTCAAAGAGTTATGGTAAGAGTAACCATGGAAATAAAACTAAAGTAGAGGATATTCTAATAACATGTAAGAAAAATAACTGGACGTTGGCAGGACATATAATGAGAATGATAGGTAATAGATGGACAAAAAGAATGACAGAATGAGGTCCTAGAGATTGCAAACGAAGCAGGGGAAGGAAGAGAAGACAGTGGATTGACGAGCTAAGAAAATTTGCGTGTGCGGACTGGCATAGAAAGACCATAAATAGATGGTAGTGGAAGTTCATATCTGAGGCCTTTATCCTGTAGTGGATTAACAACGGTAAACATACATACGTATATATATATATATATATATATATATATATATATATATATATATATATATATATATATATATATATATCTTTATCCTGTAGTGGATTAACAACGGTAAACATACATACGTATATATATATATATACATATATATATATATATATATATATATATATATATATATATATATATATATATATATATATATATATATATATATATATATATATATATATATATATCTTTATCCTATAGTGGATTAACAACGGTAAACATACATACGTATATATATATATATATATATATATATATATATATATATATATATATATATATATATATCTTTATCCTGTAGTGGATTAACAACGGTAAACATACATACGTATATATATATATATATATATATATATATATATATATATATATATATATATATATATTCATTCATTCATTCATTTATAAATGTATACATACGAAATTAAGGAAATGTAAAGAGAATGATTTATCACATTAATAGCTTACTTATCTGTCATCCTTTAACTTATTTTAAAGAAGAAACATTGGGTATTTGAAGTATTTAAAAGGATAAGTATCATTGTATACAGCATAACAAAGTTGAAATTTATAGTCAGGTTATGTCAGCCGATTTTTTCTTGCGTTGGTGGGCCTAACAGGGATAGTAATGGCAAGTGAGTGAATGTATGTACGTACATACATATACCAAGGCACTTCCCCCAATTTTGGGGGGTAGCCGACATCAACAATGAAACAAAAACAAAAAGGGGACCTCTACTCTCTACGTTCCTCCCAGCCTAACAAGGAACTCAACCGAGTTCAGCTGGTACTGCTAGGGTGCCACAGCCCACCCTCCCACATTATCCACCACAGATGAAGCTTCATAATGCTGAATCCCCTACTGCTGCTACCTCCGCGGTCATCTAAGGCATCGGAGGCAGCAGCAGGGCCTACCGGAACTGCGTCACAATCGCTCGCCATTCATTCCTATTTCTAGCACGCTCTCTTGCCTCTCTCACATCTATCCTCCTATCACCCAGAGCTTCCTTCATTCCACCCATCCATCCATGTGGACTACTGAATTTGTCCGGACCTTGTTTAGAATAGAGAACGCTGTATATATAACCTTCCAAGGCTCACGACATTATCTTGAGAATCTTGTTATTTACGAGGAAAGCTGTCAAGTAGTTCTTTCAGCGACTGTGAAATTATAACAGTTGTATATAATTTAACTCTTAGATTTATTTCTAGCCTCACAGGTTGGTCTTGCCTGCGATATACTGTGCATAAGTAAATGAGAGTAGATAGGGATGGTGTTAATTTACTAGAGCGCCTCTTTTTTTTTTTTTTTTTTTTTTTTTTTTTTTTTTTTTTTTTTTTTTTTTTTATCTTGAATGTGTTTAAATGATAGACAAATATTCTTACAGAACAGTTTTGGATATTCACGACCACAATGCGTTAGAGCGTCTTAACTTTTTTTTTTTTTTTTTTTTTTTTTTTTTTTTTTTTTTTATCATCATCTTGAATGTGTAGACAAATATTCTTACAGAACAGTTTTGGATATTCACGACCACAATGTGGAAGAAGTATACCATTAAGATTATCAATATGCTGCATATGCCAAAACTCTACCGAAACTGTCAAACGAACAGCTATTGTCCAAGTTGACAAATAATGATATTCGAAAGTTTTTTTTTTTTTTTTTTTTTTTTGACAGCATCTGTTCAGGGAGGTTGTGTTAAGTTTGATGTCTGGGTACGTATTAAAAATAGTTCCCAGTCACGACTGTTTCTTCTGCTGAAGAATTTCGTGAGGTTTCTGATAATGGATACTCCTGTGCACAAGTAAAGAGAAAAAGATTGACGTTTGTATCCTCAGCTTATTTCTGCTGGTACATGATTTTGTATATTTTAACAATAAATAGAATGACGTTTACCTGCTCGTTTTTTCACCCGTTAACAGAGTATATTTATTTGAGTTTACGTATTGAGATATTACTCTTTATTTTTAATTACGGGAATGATATTCATTATAGTAAGTAGTCCTTGAAGTTGTGTAAGAAAAATAGATAAGTTGTTGGCAAATAATATTGCAGATAGCTTCGGAGACGGATTTACTTTTTTTTCTTATGTATACCTTTGGAGTATATATATATATATATATATATATATATATATATATATATATATATATATAATATATATATATATATATATATATATATATATATATATTTATGTATGTATATATATATGTATGTATATATATATATATATATATATATATATATATATATATATATATATATATATATATATACACACACATACACACAATGTGTAGTGTCAATTGATTGTTGAGAATTACCATAGATTTATGCTTCGTATTAGTTAGTGTTAACGGAAGTTGTTCCCAAATTATTTAACTTATGTGACAACTATATTTATGAATGATCATGAAATAAAAAAATAATATCGGATTTCTTATAAGGATTCAAACCTCTGACTGTCATTCTTGGTTTTTGAGAAAGAAAAATATATCACGCTTTTCTTTCATTATAGTACCGGTCTGTATAGAAATGTATGATTTGTCATGAAAAAGAGAGAAATAAGTCTTGGTGTGTTTGTTACTGCGATTTCACCCTTGCTTATGAAATATAAACTTCATATGATCTGTATCAGTCTTGATTTTTTTTTTTTTTTTTTTTTTTTTTTTTTTTTTTTTTTTGAAAGGTAAAGTTCTACTTTCTCTTGGTATCCCATATTAAAACGGACAGCATATATTACAAAAGAATGGCTAATGATTTTTTTAAATTTAGATAAGATGAGTTAGAGCCGTGAGGTTTTTTTTACTACCTGTATTCTCTAGTTGGGCGATCTTTACGCCAACGCTGATATGCATTTCGAAGTTGGAGCAAATGCTTTTTTGTTGACCAGGCGGACATGAGTCTTTTTATAGTTTATATATGACATATTCGTTTTTGACGTTGTTAATAGTTTATATGTGACATATCTGTTTTGACGTTGTTGCCTTTTTTAGAATGATTTATTGTTAATTTGTTCTCTTCATTTATTTATTTCCTTATTTCCTTTCCTCACTGGGCTATTTTTCCCTATTGGGGCCCCTGGGCTTATAGCATCTTGCTTTTCCAACTAGGGTTGTAGCTTGGACGTTGTTAATAGATTATATATGACATATCTGTATTGACGTTGTTGCCTTTTTTAGAATGATTTATTGTTAATTTGTTCTCTTCATTTATTATTTCCTTATTTCCTTCCCTCACTGGGCTATTTTTCCCTATTGGGGCCCCTGGGCTTATAGCATCCTTCTTTTCCAACTAGGGTTGTAGCTTGGATAGCAATAATAATAATAATCGAACTGAGAGGAGTCGTGACACGGCATTTGTTGCTAACACTTGCGTTTGGTTGGCAGGTTTATATTTTCATGAGATGCTGATCAATACAGCTTTTTCGAGATGTGAGATATTTATGTGTTCTATTTGCTGGTTTTGTTTTTGTTTCTTCACTTTATTCAGTTATTATTTGAAAATGGTCCCTTGTGTGCAACCTCACTGAGCAACTTCGAATTTTTTTTTCTTTATTTCTAATAAATTAATCTATTATAATTATACGACTTAAATATTTATGTGTTCTATTTGCTGGTTTTGTTTTTGTTTCTTCGCTTTATTCAGAAATATTGTTTGAAACTGGTTCCCAGTGCAACGTGGAAATTTTTATTTATTTTTTTTTTATTTCCAATAAAATAAATCTATTATAATCATACGAGTTAAGTTTGTTGACTTTGAAAATGGTCCCTTATGTGCAACCTCACTGAGCAACTTCGAAATTTTTTTTATTTATTTCTAATAAAATAAATCTATTATAATTATACGACTTAAGTTTGTTAATCTTGTTTTACTTTGGATTTGTGAACGATAATTTATTAAGTCCAAGTAATTTGGGAGGAGAAGTTGGCCGTCTACTTTATTCGTATTATATTGTGGGGTTTTATTGAATATTCTGTATGTTTATTGCTAAAAACAGTGTTATTATTTGTCTTATTATTAGTATCGTTTTTGTTATTTATGAAACATGCTCCAAATCCAATTTGATTAACTGACTTGCAGAGTATCATACAGTATATGTGAAAAAAGACGAAAGGATTTTGTAATAAAGTTAACTCCTTAGCTGAACAGGCTGCCTGTCCCACTCCCCCCCCCCCCCCGTCATCGTCCATTTGAGAAGTGTTGTGACATTAACAGAAAAATTTCCTGGAGACAGGATAATGTCCTAAAGACAGGACAATGCCCTAGAGACAGGACAAATCCTGGAGACAGGATAATGCCCTAGAAACAGGACAATACCCTGGACAGGACAAAAGACTTGGCTGCTGCTACCCAAGCTTTATTCAACTTAAACTTCAGTAGATTATTCCCTGAAACAACCATGAACATAATTAGCAGACCCCATAATAAATGTAATACAAACTATGTTAGATCCTCAAAGTAAATCTAATTAAACCAAATAGATACAAATGGAATAAACAAAAGGAAATACAAAAGAAACAGAGAATTACTTGATAAGTTGCTTTGACTGTCCCTCCATCAGGTAAGTAAACAAAATATGAAAAGATCACCAGACAAACGGTTCAGAGTGAGGTATGAAAGAGCAAAAGGACAAAACAATATTATAACAAGAAGTTTTGATGTCCTGTTGATGAATTAGCTATTTTGTATAAGAACTGTATGCAATGAAGAATTGCCTTCAGATTCGTCGAGAGATATCTTCTCGGCTCTTCAAATTAGTTCCAAACAGGATGAGGA
>NC_090725.1:74614346-74621846 GCF_036898095.1 Palaemon carinicauda
GAAACTTTTCCGAGCTAAAAGGGCACCGCTGCGAGTCGGTGCAAATCTGCCTCGATAGAAGAAATGGACTATAGTGAATTTGAACGGAATACCACAGCAAATGGTTTATAAATTGACATCTGTTTACTTCTCGCATCCATTCCCCCACCCTCCTTCCTCCTGCAGCTGCTAAAGCCAAACGGTTATTACTACTGCTGTTGCATCGTTACTTCAAGTGGTCTTTTTGCCATAGCCTCTGTACCATGGTCTTCCTCTGTCTTGGGTTAGAGTTCTCTTGCTTGAGGGTACACTCGAGCACACTAATCTAATTTCTCTTCCTCTTCTTTTGTTAAAGTATTTATAGTTTATATAGGAAATATTTATTTTAATGTTGTTACTATTTTTAAAATATTTTATTTTTCCTTGTTTCCTTTCCTTACTGGGCTATTTTCCCTGTTGGGGCCCCTGGGCTTATAGCATCTTGCTTTTCCAACCAGGGTTGTAGCTTAGCAAATAATAATAATAATAATAATAATAATAATAATATTCCTCCCTTGGATGCCTTTGGCACGCTTCATATTTTCATTTTCAATCAATTTATCTTCACTGACTTTATAACTCTTCAAAATTATAATCCATCTTCTTGTATTGATATCTGTCTGAAGAAGTACTCCCCGTCTCATTTCTGCTGACACTTTTCCCTAAAAGTATTCCCTCCTAATATTTATTTTTCATAGTAAACCCCCCCCCCCTCCGTCTCATTTCTGCTGAGACTTTTCCCTAAAAGTATTCCCTCCTAATATTTATTTTTCAAAGTAAACCCCCCCCCCCCCTCCGTCTCATTTCTGCTGACACTTTTCCCTAAAAGTGTTCCCTCCTAATATTTATTTTTCATAGTAAACCCCCCCCCCCTCCGTCTCATTTCTGCTGACACTTTTCCCTAAAAGTGTTCCCTCCTAATATTTATTTTTCATAGTAAACCCCCCCCCCCTCCGTCTCATTTCTGCTGACACTTTTCCCTAAAAGTGTTCCATCCTAATATTTATTTTTCATACTAACCCCCCCCCCTCCGTCTCATTTCTGCTGACACTTTTCCCTAAAAGTGCTCCCTCCTAATATTTTTCATAGTAACCCCCCCCCCTTCCGTCTCATTTCTGCTGACACTTTTCCCTAAAAGTATTCTTTCCTAATCTTTATTTTTCATAGTAAACCCCCCCCCCCCTCTGTCTCATTTCTGCTGACACTTTTCCCTAAAAGTATTCTTTCCTAATCTTTATTTTTCATAGTAAACCCCCCCCCCCTCTGTCTCATTTCTGCTGACACTTTTCCCTAAAAGTGTTCCCTCCTAATATTTATTTTTCATAGTAAACCCCCCCCCCCCCTCTGTCTCATTTCTGCTGACACTTTTCCCTAAAAGTGTTCCCTCCTAATATTTATTTTTCATAGTAAACCCCCCCCCCTCCGTCTCATTTCTGCTGACACTTTTCCCTAAAAGTGTTCCCTGCTACTATTTATTTTTCATAGTAACCCCCCCCCCTCCACCTCATGTCTGCTGACACTTTTCCCTAAAAGTATTCCCTCCTAATATTTATTTTTCATAGTAAACCCCCCCCCCCCTCCGTCTCATTTCTGCTGACACTTTTCCCTAAAAGTGTTCCCTCCTAATATTTATTTTTCATAGTAAACCCCCCCCCCCCTCCGTCTCATTTCTGCTGACACTTTTCCCTAAAAGTGTTCCCTGCTACTATTTATTTTTCATAGTAAACCCCCCCCCCCCCTCCGTCTCATTTCTGCTGACACTTTTCCCTAAAAGTGTTCCCTCCTAATATTTATTTTTCATAGTAACTCCCCCCCCTCCGTCTCATTTCTGCTGACACTTTTTCCCTAAGTGTTCCCTGCTAATATTTATTTTTCATAGTAACCCCCCCCCCCCTCCGTCTCATTTCTGCTGACACTTTTCCCTAAAAGTGTTCCCTCCTAATATTTATTTTTCATAGTAAACCCCCCCCCCTCCTTCTCATTTCTGCTGACACTTTTCCCTAAAAGTGTTCCCTGCTACTATTTATTTTTCATAGTAAACCCCCCCCCCTCCGTCTCATTTCTGCTGACACTTTTCCCTAAAAGTGTTCCCTCCTAATATTTATTTTTCATAGTAAACCCCCCCCCCCCTCCGTCTCATTTCTGCTGACACTTTTCCCTAAAAGTGTTCCCTCCTAATATTTATTTTTCATAGTAAACCCCCCCCCCCTCTCCGTCTCATTTCTGCTGACACTTTTCCCTAAAGTTGATCCCTCCTAATATTTATTTTTCATAGTAAACCCCCCCCCTCTGTCTCATTTCTGCTGACACTTTTCCCTAAAAGTGTTCCCTCCTAATATTTATTTTTCATAGTAACCCCCCCCCCCTCTGTCTCATTTCTGCTGACACTTTTCCCTAAAAGTGTTCCCTCCTAATATTTATTTTTCATAGTAACCCCCCCCCCCCCTCCGTCTCATTTCTGCTGACACTTTTCCCTAAAAGTGTTCCCTCCTAATATTTATTTTTCATAGTAACCCCCCCCCCTCCGTCTCATTTCTGCTGACACTTTTCCCTAAAAGTGTTCCCTCCTAATATTTATTTTTCATAGTAAACCCCCCCCCCTCTCCGTCTCATTTCTGCTGACACTTTTCCCTAAAGTTGATCCCTCCTAATATTTATTTTTCATAGTAAACCCCCCCCCCCTCTGTCTCATTTCTGCTGACACTTTTCCCTAAAAGTGTTCCCTCCTAATATTTATTTTTCATAGTAAACCCCCTCCCCCCTCCGTCCCATTTCTGCTGACACTTTTCCCTAAAAGTGTTCCCTCCTAATATATATTCTTCATAGTAAACCCCCTCCCCCCCTCCGTCCCATTTCTGCTGACACTTTTCCCTAAAAGTGTTCCCTCCTAATATATATTCTTCATAGTAAACCCCCTCCCCCCTCCGTCCCATTTCTGCTGACACTTTTCCCTAAAAGTGTTCCCTCCTAATATTTATTTTTCATAGTAAACCCCCTCCCCCCTCCGTCCCATTTCTGCTGACACTTTTCCCTAAAAGTGTTCCCTCCTAATATTTATTTTTCATAGTAAACCCCCCCCCCCTCCGTCTCATTTCTGCTGACACTTTTCCCTAAAAGTGTTCCCTCCTAATATTTATTTTTCATAGTAAACCCCCCCCCCTCCGTCTCATTTCTGCTGACACTTTTCCCTAAAAGTGTTCCCTGCTACTATTTATTTTTCATAGTAAACCCCCCCCCTCTGTCTCATTTCTGCTGACACTTTTCCCTAAAAGTGTTCCCTCCTAATATTTATTTTTCATAGTAAACCCCCTCCCCCCTCCGTCCCATTTCTGCTGACACTTTTCCCTAAAAGTGTTCCCTCCTAATATATATTCTTCATAGTAAACCCCCTCCCCCCTCCGTCCCATTTCTGCTGACACTTTTCCCTAAAAGTGTTCCCTCCTAATATATATTCTTCATAGTAAACCCCCTCCCCCCTCCGTCCCATTTCTGCTGACACTTTTCCCTAAAAGTGTTCCCTCCTAATATTTATTTTTCATAGTAAACCCCCTCCCCCCTCCGTCCCATTTCTGCTGACACTTTTCCCTAAAAGTGTTCCCTCCTAATATTTATTTTTCATAGTAAACCCCCTCCCCCCTCCGTCCCATTTCTGCTGACACTTTTCCCTAAAAGTGTTCCCTCCTAATATTTATTTTTCATAGTAACCCCCGCCCCCCCTCCGTCTCATTTCTGCTGACACTTTTTCCTAAAAGTATTCCCTCTTAATATTTATTTTTCATAGTAAACCCCCCCCCCTTCCGTCTCATTTCTGCTGACACTTTTCCCTAAAAGTGTTCCCTGCTACTATTTATTTTTCATAGTAAACCCCCCCCCCTCCGTCTCATTTCTGCTGACACTTTTCCCTAAAAAAGTATTCCCTCCTAATATTTATTTTTCATAGTAAACCCCCCCCCCCTCCGTCTCATTTCTGCTGACACTTTTCCCTAAAAGTGTTCCCTGCTACTATTTATTTTTCATAGTAACCCCCCCCCCTTTCCCCCCCCCCTTCCCCCCCCCCCCCCCCCGACAAAATATCCTCTTCGCACTGTCTCCCTTGTCGGAGCGAATAATTACTATCGATTATCTGTTGTATTCCTCATTATGGTACCTTTCCCCCCTGGCGCATCTCTGCATGCATAATTATTCTTTATTTTTCCCGACAGCCTTGTCTGCGGATATGCCTCATCTTCATACTCTCAAATTGGAATCCTTTCTGAGGCATCTTTGGTTATATTATCCCTCGTGCCTTATATCTTTATACATTATTTTTTCCCGCTGTATCCCTCCGTAAAGTATGCTTTCCATCTTTATCTTAGTTGCATTTTCCACCCAACAACAACAATAATAAGAATAGGGAAGTAGGGAATATGGGGAAAGGAAGAGTACCCCTGGATACAATCCAGTCTATAGCTCAAAGGCAGGTACTCGGGATGGGAAAGATTAAGAAAATAGGGAGAAGTACAGGAGAAGAATAAAAGAGAGGGGTAGGCCCTCTTGCGATATTAAGGAATTGGTATTATTGTGGACGTATTCAATTGTAATTCTGTTGTTTTCTCTTTTATAACGATATTTGGGGTTTCAACTAATTTCTTTACGTCGTCAAACTACTCTCTTTAATGATGCACCTCATGTTTGGTGAATACTTTCTTATCTTTACAATCCTTAAAGTAAGCCCTTTTCCGATATGGTATTCCCCCTCTGCATAGAGGAGCTATCTTCTTTTCTCTACAATCCTTAAACTACTTATTTCTCTTGTGTATCTTTTCTATTAGGGTCACCTTTTTATTTTTACAAACCTTAAAAATACCCCTCCCCCTCTCTCTGATGTATCTCTTCTTAGAGGCTCACCTTCGTTTCTCTACAGTCTTTATACTGCTCCCATTATTATTATTATTATTACTATCCAAGCTACAACCCTAGTTGGAAAAACAAGATGCTATAAGCCCAGGGGCTCCAACAGGGAAAAATAGCCTATTATCTGCCCACTTACTGAACACCTTCCAGTCTTTCAAGTTTCATTAAACGGAATGTTATTTGCAATATGACTTTTCAATCGTTTTTTTATGGAAGTTGAATCAATGTTGTGGCAATATGATAGTGGTAGTGTGTCCATAAACTCGTCCTTTGCCTTATGGAAGTTGAATCAATGCTGTGGCAATATGATAGTGGTAGTGTGTCCATAAACTCGTCCTTTGCCTTATGGAAGTTGAATCAATGCTGTGGCAATATGATAGTGGTAGTGTGTCCATAAACTCGTCCTTTGCCTTATGGAAGTTGAATCAATGCTGTGGCAATATGATAGTGGTAGTGTGTCCATAAACTCGTCCTTTGCCTTATGGAAGTTGAATCAATGCTGTGGCAATATGATAGTGGTAGTGTGTCCATAAACTCGTCCTTTGCTTTATGGAAGTTGAATCAATGCTGTGGCAATATGATAGTGGTAGTGTGTCCATAAACTCGTCCTTTGCCTTATGGAAGTTGAATCAATGCTGTGGCAATATGATAGTGGTAGTGTGTCCATAAACTCGTCCTTTGCCTTATGGAAGTTGAATCAATGCTGTGGCAATATGATAGTGGTAGTGTGTCCATAAACTCGTCCTTTGCCTTATGGAAGTTGAATCAATGTTGTGGCAATATGATAGTGGTAGTGTGTCCATAAACTCGTCCTTTGCACCTCCATCTTATTTACATACGCATGTTACAAAATTGGTTTTGTATTTCCTCACGTTACTTTAATTGTCATTAGTTTGATAGTTATTTTTTAGGGGATGAGTTTTGTTGTTGAACATAACAATAGACCTTCTGACCAACGGAAGCCATTTGTCCAAATGGGTATCATGGGTTCTGAACAAGAATTTTAAGGATATGAATTGTCAGGCAATGCTTGCAAGAGCATAGTCCGTATATATACGCATTCATCGCTTGAAATGCTTGGCTTTTAGGGACCTAATTCATTATTATTTGAGGCAAGCTTTAGAATAGTTACCCACTTTCAGATATTTAAAAAGGTGGTTCATTGTGATTGTGTTTACGATTTGATTTCATTTTATGAATGTTGTGAATATAGTTCACGTTACCTTAGTGTTTTAAGTATCCTAATAATCGGATCATCATCATCATCATTATTTCAGCCTTCAAAAGTCCTTTGTTGGATGTAGGCCTTCCCCAGGTTTCTCCACAGACTTCTATCGCAAGCTATTCTGTGCCACTGTTACTTATGTTGGTCTAAGTCATCTCGCCAGCGGGTTTTTTGTCTTCCTCGGTTTCTTGTGTATCCTCGGGGTGTCCAGAAGGTTGTTCGTGATGTCCATCGGTTGTCTGTCACCGCAATTAAAATTATTTCTGGAATTTCACAGGAGATTCATGTAAAAGAACGGTGGTAATCTCATTTTCATTCATCAAACAAAAAATACATTTTATGAATGTTGTGAATATAGTTCACGTTACCTTAGTGTTTCAAGTATCCTAATAATCTGATAGGTCACCGCAATTAAAATGGATATTTCTGGAATTTCACAGGAGATTCTTGTAAAAGAACGGTGGTAAATTCATTTTCATTCATCAAACAAAAAATATCACTATGTATATAGTCCATTTCTTTTAGCGATGCCTATTTGCACCGACTCGCAGCGGTGCCCTTTTAGCTCGGAAAAGTTTCCTGATTGCTGATTGGTTGGACAAGATCATTCTAACCAATCAGTGATCAGGAAACATTTCCGAGCTAAAAGGGCACCGCTGCGAGTCGGTGCAAATCTGCCTTGCTAAAAGAAATGGACTATAGTTGTGCAAGAAAAGTTGGAAAAACCGGTGTTTGCGTAAGATGAGTCAGAATTATGATAAGAAGGAAAGGATGCCAGGGATCTCCTGTCCTGTAAAGATTACACTTAACATGTTCAGAAGATGAAAAGGTCCCTTTTAATTCAGTAAGTAATTCAGTGGATTTTGATTGAATGTATCGCTGTTATTCAGTCATATTTTGAATTTAAACAGAGTGGTTCACTTAATATATATATATATATATATATATATATATACATATATATGTATATATATATATATATATATATATATATATATATATATATATATATATGTATATATATATATATATATATATATATATATATATATATATATATATATATATATATATATATATATATATATATATATATAAATAAATATCACCCACGAATGGCATTTAATACCGAGTTCTATCTTGGGAATATATATCCACTTGGAATTCATTTTATGGTAACAGCTTCTGGCCGGGTGGAGATTCGAACCCCCACCTGTTCGGCTGGAAACCATGCCAGAAGCTGTTACCATAAAATGAATTCCAAGTGGATATATATTCCCAAGATAGAATTCGGTATTAAATGCCATTCGTGGGTTATATTTACATTGATTGAAATCACGTGTGCTTTTGATATATGTTCATAT
>NC_090725.1:74626846-74635167 GCF_036898095.1 Palaemon carinicauda
GTTTGATCAAGAGTGAAATTGAAATGAGAGAGAGAGAGAGAGAGAGAGAGAGAGAGAGAGAGAGAGAGAGAGAGAGAGAGAGAGAGATTAAATCTCACAATTACTATCCTCGGATAAAGATATTGACTAGAGATTTAGAGTTTGATCAAGAGTGAAATTGAAATGAGAGAGAGAGAGAGAGAGAGAGAGAGAGAGAGAGAGAGAGAGAGAGAGAGAGAGAGAGAGAGAGAGATTAAATCTCACAATTACTATCCTCGGATAAAGATATTGACTAGAGATTTAGAGTTTGATCAAGAGAAATTGAAAGAGAGAGAGAGAGAGAGAGAGAGAGAGAGAGAGAGAGAGAGAGAGAGAGAGAGAGCCAGCTTTCTCTATCAGACAAAATTATCAAAGGGTAGCATATAGGATTCCCAGAGAAAGCTATCAATTCGGTTAGAAATTTGTGAAAGAATTTTTACTTCCGATGTTAAAGGTTATTTGTACTTAATCTCACAATTACTATCCTCGGATGAAGATATAGACTAGAGATTTAGAGTTTGATCAAGAGTGAAATTGAAATGAGAGAGAGAGAGAGAGAGAGAGAGAGAGAGAGAGAGAGAGAGAGAGAGAGAGAGAGAGAGAGAGAGAGAGAACCAGCTTTCTCTATCAGACAAAATTATCAAAGGGTAGCATATAGGATTCCCAGAGAAAGCTATCAATTCGGTTAGAAATTTGTAAAAGAATTTTTACTTCCGATGTTATTAACACGAATCTCGTAATGAAAATGATTGCTTTAATGGAAAAAACGCTTGTCATTCCGTTATTACTTTAAAGATAGTGGAAAAGAAGTATTGTGCGAAATTGATAAATTGCAGCACATGCATATCCCTTTACTGTTTCTGTTGTTGATTGTCCCTTCGTTCGTCAGGTCATATGATTGAATGTTTGTTAGGGGACTATATATATATATATATATATATATATATATATATATATATATATATATATATATATATATATATGATAAATTTTTGCACATTTAAACGTGTTTTTTTTTCATATTTCAAATAAGCCATATATATTAATACATTAAAGTCTGGATTCTCTTAACGACCTCGAGATCAGAGCCCCAGGCATACAGATATCAGATATCCTGGACGAGGGTTCAAATCCGGCCGGTCTGATATTATAGTCTTTGAGTGATTCCGCCTGGGGCTCTGATCCCGAGGTCGTTAAGAGAATCCAGACTAATGTATTAATGTATATGTCTTATTTGAAATATATATATATATATATATATATATATATATATATATATATATATATATATATATATATATATATATATATAACGATATATAATGAGGACAGGTAATCAATGGATATTAAGAATAACAGAATTAATCCCTAGGGATAGCAAAAGAAGCAGTGGAATGAAAATTTGTGGGTATAGACTGGCCTAGAAAGACCATAAACTGACGCAAGTGGAAGGACATGTCTGGGGCCTTTGTCATGCAGTAGACTATTTGCGGGTGATGATGATGATATAGATATTATTATTATTATTATTATTATTATTATTATTATTATTATTATTATTATTATTATTATTATTTGCCAAGCTAAAGACCTAGTTGAAAAAGCAGAATGCTGTAAACCCGAGGGCTCCATCAGGGAAAGTAACTCAGTGAGGAAAGGAAATAAGGAAACTACAAGAAAAGTAAATAACAATTGAAATAAAATATTTCGAGAACAATAACAGCATTGAAATAAATATTTCATATATAAACTATAAAAGATAAAAAAAAATAAACAAGAGGAAGAGAAATAAGATAGAACAGTGTGTCCGAGTGTACCCTCAAGCAACATAAACTCTACCCCAAGATAGTGAAAGATCATGGACTATCCAAGAGCAGAGGACAATGGTTCGATTTTGGAGTGTCCTTCTAGAAGAGCTGCTTACCATAGCTAAAGAGTCTCTTCTACCCTTACCAAGAGGAAAGCAGCCACTGAACAAGTACATTGAAGCGGCTAACTCCTTGAAATAGGAAGAATTGGTTGGTAATCTCAGTGTTGTCAGGTGTATGAGACAGAGGTGAATATGTAAAGAATAGGCCAGACTATTCGGTGTATGTGTAGGCAAAAGGAAAATTAGCAGTAACCAGAGAGGGATCCAATGTAGTACTGTCTGGCCAGTCAAAGGTCCCAATAACTCGAGTGGTAGTATCTCAATGGATAGCTGGTGTTCTTTTTCTGGATTCACCTCCTCTGTTGGGAAAGACCCTTGTGTTGAAAGTATGGGTTTCCTCCTTGCTGATGCTTGGCGCCAAAAGGGCACATCCTTCGTTCTTTTTTCAGCAATCTGAGGTTGCTAGACTTTTTTCCCTGACCCAACCTTTCACCCCCAAAGGAGCGTACCGGTACGTTCTTGAAAAACACTGTTAAATACATGTTTTTACATATTTTTTATAATTTTATGAGAAACTTCAGGCATTTTCCAAAAGAATCGGACCAACCTGACCTCTCAAGGACAAAAATTAAGGCTGTTAGAGCAATTTAAAAAAAATATATATAGCAAAATGTGCTCGAAATTTAACCTTATGGTGGGGGTAAAAGGATATATATATATATATATATATATATATATATATATATAATATATATATATATATATATATATATGTATATATATATATATATATATATATATATATATATATATATATATATATATATATATATATTAGATCACGTAATTTGCAACCAATCCCCTAACTTATGGACTATGCAACCATCAAAAGTGGTTGCCGCTAAGCGATGCTCACATTTGAGAAAATCAACAGAAAACTGATAAGATTAAAAAGTGAAAAAAAAAAAAAACTTTTCTTTCTTCACTATGCTCATCAAGTCTAAGAGGCAATTTCCTATACGCTAAACCTCTTGAAACTACACTCATTCTTTTTAGTGAAAAAGCCGGAAGAGAAAAATCAGCAGAAAACTGATAAGATTAAAAAGTAATAAAAAAAAAAACTTTTTTTTCTTCACTATGCTCATCAAGTCCCACGATGATAAACTCCTTTAGCATACGTGATAATGTCACCACTTGCCATACAAATAATTGGTAGTGTTCACACCATAAACAAAAACTACTGTAATGATATACTGAAGACTACTATTAATTACCATTTAAAAGTAATTAGATATTTATTTAAGCGACTTGTTTAATAAAATCAAGATGGGTCGTCAGAATGAAGTGCCAAAACACGGCGCCAAGTTGTATTTCTCTCTGGTATTTACTTTAGGAGAAAGAATACATATATATATATATATATATATATATATATATATATATATATATATATATATATATATATATATATATATATATGTGTGTGTGTGTGTACACCCACACACACATATACACATACACAGACATTCATACACACATACACGGCATATATGTTTATATATGTATATAGATATATATGTACATGTTTGTACACACACACACACACACATATATATATATATATATACATATATATATATATATATATATATATATGTGTTTATATATATATATATATATATATATATATATATATATATATATATGTGTGTGTGTGTGTGTGTGTGTGTGTGTGTATGTAGTATAAACCGAGTCCCATGGTGTCATAAATAGGGTTGGTTCTCAGTTTGGGACGCTTAATAATTTCTTGTTTTCATTATTAATTAAGACTGAGCAATCTATTCCTGTATCATATTTATGGTTATATAAAAATATCAAACAGACTGCAAAATATACTTCCTTTCTGTAAAGCATTCAGTCCAGAAAAAGAAAATAATAAGACCTCCTTTTGGAAATAAGAAGAATGAGAGAATTGCGCGTATTTCTTCGCTGGTATTCAGTCCAGAAAAAAAAAATTATTCCGATAAAGCTACTCACTTTGCTTGCCAAGCATGACAAGCAGGAGACGCCATTAGAAGGAATCTTGCTGCCGCATGCTTTTTGCTCGATCTCTTTATTTAGCCACTCTCCTTTCTTTCCTCGCACTTCACTTGTTTATTTATTCTGTAAATATGCTTGCTTACGTTTTATATACTTATTCAGCGACTATACTCTATTTTCTTTGTAACGATATCTTATTTGTTTCTTTTGAACGAATTTTTCTTACACAACTGCTTATTTTGCAACAGCATTACTACACAGTTCTTAACTAGCTCTCTCTCTCTCTCTCTCTCTCTCTCTCTCTCTCTCTCTCTCTCTCTCTCTCTCTCTCACACACACAAACTTCAGCTTCGATACTTAACTTCCTCCCCCTCCTCCACCAGCCGCCTACAAGTGACTTGTCAAAGTAAAAGCGTGGTAGTGGCGTTTGCACAAAGCACAATCTCTAAGAATGTAATAGCCTACATGACAACAGGATTTATACTTCTTACACAGGAATTACCGATGAAAATTACTTGGCGTTACAAAACACATACCGGTATTTTACAATTAATCTATGATTTACTTGGAAGTCCCTACAATCAATGTTTGAAATTGTTAAGAAAGATCAGTAGTAAGATGAAGGTCTTCTCCATGAAATGAACTTTTAATTTTCAAACAATAAGGACTGAAGACGATCTCGAGATTGGTATGACTATTTTACAATAACAGCTAAAATCTATATTTCCCATTAATGGCCCAATATTTTCCGTTTTTCATGTTTCAAAATAAACCCTTGTCAGGCTGGGAGGAACGTAGAGAGTAGAGGTCCCCTTTTTTGTTTTGTTTCATTTGTTGATGTCGGCTAACCCCCCAAATTGAGGGAAGTGCCTTGGTATATGTATGTATGTAAAATAAACCATATCGTCTTCTCTCACTGTTATACAAGCCACTGAATCAGGAATCTCCTATTTGCTCCCCTGATATCTGTCAACGCGAGCAGCAAACATACCTCCTCCCTTTGATAACAGTCACACGGAACTTGGACCGATTTAGAATACAAGAAATAACTTGGCATATATCTCTTCCAAATGGTAATCACAACTAAACTGATTGGATTAACGAGATGAAACGCGATTATCATTTACAACACAGAGAGTAACATCTACAGGTGGGATTAAGACCCAAGGGCAGTCCACTGTCCAAACAACTGGGAGAGATAACACAGATACTCCTCTTGACCTGTCCAAACAACGTATATGAGAACCAATACAAGGGTTTAGACGACACAGGGAAATCTTATCACAAAATTAGGAATAGAACGATTTTCTGATGCGAAAGTTGTTAGACTCAAAGCTTTGGTGTATGCACAGCAATGGGGATGATCAATTTAAAAATTGTTGAATATATAACAGGAAAATACGTATGCATGCAAGAAGCCTAAAACATTCATTCGTAAATTTAAATGTGTTAACATTGAAAATAAATATATAGGTTATGTATGTGTGTATATGCCTTATATAAACAAATACATTATATATATATATATATATATATATATATATATATATATATATATATATATATATATATATATATATATATATTTAACATGTAGGTAGAGAAGAATGCAAATTGAGTTAACGGATAAAGTTGGTGTCTACCCATCAGGTCCATAATATGGGCGCACATGCACTTTCTGTCAGATATTTATGGTAAGTCTGAGGAAGCCGACTGTTACTCACGGTCGCCTGTAATATGACTCCTGTGAGCATCCATTTGTACATCGCAATACATCCTAGAGTGTATCCTTGTCCTTGCAAGGATGCCTCGTTTTTCAGAAATATAACATAATGAATGATTTAGCAAGTCCAAAGAGAGAGAGGTATCTTGTTCCTCATTTCATTTTCTTCTTATTATTCTTAGGTCGATAATGACGAAGAGTTTTCTTTTGGATATTTCTGACCTTTTGTTTATGGCTGTCGCAGCGTTCACCATCTCTCCAAAGTGCGAGGCATTTTTAATCATCTTTTGTTTGTTGGAATAACTTGACGGCCTGTCACGGTATTATTATTATTATTATTATTATTATTATTATTACTATCCAAGCTACAACCATAGTTGGAAATAGCAAGATGCTATAAGCCCAGGGGCTCCAACAGGGAAAAATAGCCCAGTGAGGAAAGGAAATAAGGAAATAAATAAGTGAAGAGAACAAATTAACAATAAATCATTCTAAAATAAGTAACAACGTCAAAACAGACATGTCATATATAAACTATTAACAACATCAAAAACAAATATGTCATATATGTCAAATATGTGATATTAGTTGTTTGCTTATGGTTTGGTTAGATTGTAATAAAACGAAATTTAACTGATGCAAAACTTTATTAGTTTTTAGACGCAAAGTCTAAGTTTGATTGGAAAATAATAAGTCCTCTATTTTATTTAAGGTTTTTTTTTATGTCGGGAGAAGATCATTACAAGAATATTTGTGAGTATAGGAATAGGCCTTTAGATGCCTCTTTCAAATTGCATTAAATTGACATTTACTTCCTGTTACCTTTATTCTTTGAAGATGGTTTATTTCTCTATTTTCCACCTTTTTTATTTTGAGATAATAATCTGAGTTTGGAAACTTTGAAGTAAGGGGAAATAGCTCAACACCATAATTACACGCTCTTAAATACTCGTTAGTTTTTATTCATTTCTTGTGTTTTCATGCATTTCCCGTGGAAACAGGTCGACCATTTCATCATCCCTGCCATGGATCGCTGTTTATCCATTTTGGAAGAGTTCGAGACCCGCTGTTTATCCATTTTGGATGAGTTCGAGACCCGCTGTTTATCCATTTTGGATGAGTTCGAGACCCGCTGTTTATCCATTTTGGAAGAGTTCGAGACCCGCTGTTTATCCATTTTGGATGAGTTCGAGACCAGCTGTTTATCCATTTTGGAAGAGTTCAAGACCCGCTGTTTATCCATTTTGGAAGAGTTCGAGACCCGCTGTTTATCCATTTTGGAAGAGTTCGAGACCCACTGTTTATCCATTTTTAAGAGTTCGAGACCCGCTGTTTATCCATTTTGGATGAGTTCGAGACCCGCTGTTTATCCATTTTGGAAGAGTTCGAGACCCGCTGTTTATCCATTTTGGAAGAGTTCGAGACCCGCTGTTTATCCATTTTGGAAGAGTTCGAGACCCGCTGCTTATCCATTTTGGATGAGTTCGAGACCCGCTGTTTATCCATTTTGGAAGAGTTCGAGACCCGCTGTTTATCCATTTTGGAAGAGTTCGAGACCCGCTGTTTATCCATTTTGGAAGAGTTCGAGACCCGCTGTTTATCCATTTTGGAAGAGTTCGAGACCCGCTGTTTATCCATTTTGGAAGAGTTCGAGACCCGCTGTTTATCCATTTTGGAAGAGTTAGAGACCCGCTGTTTATCCATTTTGGAAGAGTTCGAGACCCGCTGTTTATCCATTTTGGAAGAGTTCGAGACCCGCTGTTTATCCATGTTGGAAGAGTTCGAGACCCGCTGTTTATCCATTTTGGAAGAGTTCGAGACCCGCTGTTTATCCATGTTGGAAGAGTTCGAGACCCGCTGTTTATCCATTTTGGAAGAGTTCGAGACCCGCTGTTTATCCATTTTGGAAGAGTTCGAGACCCGCTGTTTATCCATTTTGGAAGAGTTCGAGACCCGCTGTTTATCCATTTTGGAAGAGTTCGAGACCCGCTGTTTATCCATTTTGGAAGAGTTCGAGACCCGCTGTTTATCCATTTTTAAGAGTTCGAGACCCGCTGTTTATCCATTTTGGAAGAGTTCGAGACCCGCTGTTTATCCATTTTGGAAGAGTTCGAGACCCGCTGTTTATCCATTTTGGAAGAGTTCGAGACCCGCTGTTTATCCATTTTGAAAGAGTTCGAGACCCGCTGTTTATCCATTTTTAAGAGTTCGAGACCCGCTGTTTATCCATTTTTAAGAGTTCGAGACCCGCTGTTTATCCATTTTGGGGGAGTTCGAGACCCGCTGATTATCCATTTTGGAAGAGTTCGAGACCCGCTGATTATCCATTTGGAAGAGTTCGAGACCCGCTGTTTATCCATTTTGGAAGAGTTCGAGACCCCGCTGTTTATCCATTTTGGAAGAGTTCGAGACCCGCTGTTTATCCATTTGGAAGAGTTCGATACCCGCTGTTTATCCATTTTGGAAGAGTTCGATACCCGCTGTTTATCCATTTTGGAAGAGTTCGAGACCCCGCTGTTTATCCATTTTGGAAGAGTTCGATACCCGCTGATTATCCATTTTGGAAGAGTTCGAGACCCGCTGATTATCCATTTTGGAAGAGTTCGAGACCCCGCTGATTATCCATTTTGGAAGAGTTCGAGACCCGCTGTTTACCATTTTGGAAGAGTA
>NC_090725.1:74635667-74643167 GCF_036898095.1 Palaemon carinicauda
TATTTAGAAGGGTAGTATTTTTTTTTTTTTTTTCTTTTCATATGACTGGATTTTATTACTGAAATTATGAATTGATTTTCGGTTATGAATTGTAATAGCCGTAGCAGTAACAGTATTATTATTATTATTATTATTATTATTAAATGCTAAGCTACAACCCTAGTTGGAAAAGCAGGATGCTATAAGCCCAGGGGCCCCAACAGGGAAAATAGCCCTGTGAGAATAGGAAACAAGGAAAAATAAAATATTTTAACCAGTAAAAACATTGAAATAAATATTTCCTATATAAACTATGAAAAACTTTAAACAAAACAAGAGGAAGAGAAATTAGATAGAATATTGTGCCCAAGTGTACCCTCAAGCAAGAGAACTCTAACCCAAGTAGTGGAAGACCATGGTACAGAGGCTATGTCACTACCCAAGTAGCAGTGAGGATAACCGATCGGTTATTCCTTGGATAGGATCGTATTGGTTATTTGTGGTGAAAGGACACTCTTCGAATTTCTTGTCTTTAGTGTTATGTATCAAATGATGATGGTGCCAGTGAATGTAGATCACTGCAGTCCGTAAGAATCGCAATTTTAAAGGTTTTAAAGGTCGCTCATGAATGGCAGAGGCAAGGGACAGTGACATTGCCCTAGCAATCAGGACAATGCCCTAGAGACTGACCATATATTATATGATCAGCGCCCAAGCCTCCTCTTCACCCAAGCTAGGACCAGGGAAGGCCAGGTGACATTGCCCTAGCAATCAGGACAATGCCCTAGAGACTGACCATATATTATATGATCAGCGCCCAAGCCTCCTCTCCACCCAAGCTAGGACCAGGGAGGGCCAGGCAGTGGCTGCTGATGACTCAGCAGATAGGCCTATAGGCTCCCCCAAGCCCCCCCCCCCAGCCTTAGCTCACAAGGATGGTAAGGTTGCAGACACTAATGGCACTAACGAGTCTGAGCGGGACTTGAACCCCCGACTGGCAAACACCAGGCAGAGACGTTACCAATCAGGCCACAGCAACCTTTAAAGAAATTATTTGTGAAAGAGATTTGAAATTATTTGCTGCTCTGCTCAAGTGAAAGCAACATGTAAACGAAAAAAGTAAACATGAATGACATGTGTTATAGCCTAAGTTTCTGCTAGTCATAAAATGTGTTTAAAAGAGACGGGTTTCCCAACGCGGTCATCTCAAGTATTAAATGATACAACAAAGTTACTGAAGAAATACTTAATTCAGGAATTCACTTCCCCTCTTGCTGTAAAGAACTAAATTCTCTCTCTCTCTCTCTCTCTCTCTCTCTCTCTCTCTCTCTCTCTGGGAATGAGTGGATTTGCCGGGGGAACGATGTGTGGTCAATCGTTTGCGGGTACGATGATGAATTCCGAGGCGATCTCTCCCTTCAGCCGCCGTTTGGGTAACCGGAGATAAATCTGTGACCGCCAAAAACACTGGCTGGGAACCGTGAAGTTGCTCCTCCTCCAGTCCTCGGCACGATACACACAACTTGTCTTACTTGAACGGAGGAGCTTGTATTATTTTAAAGCTTGTATTGTTCCAACACAGAATACTTACCTCGAACTACTTTCTTAGGAGAGCGCTATGCACATATAATAATAATAATAATAATAATAATAATAATAATGATAATCTTTATATCAGCAAAAGCCATATACAGAGTTACAATAAGAGTACAGTGATCTTACACTTTTGATAATAATAATAATAATAATAATAATCTTTATTTCAGCAAAAGCCATATACAGTTACAATAAGGGTACAGTGATCTTACACTTTTGATAATAATAATAATAATAATATAATAATAATAATATCTTTATTTCAGCAAAAGCCATATACAGAGTTACAGTAAGGGTACAGTGATCTTACACTTTTGACATCGTTAAAAAAAAAAGATGAGATATGCAATAATATCAGTGATATATTATAAACATCAATTGGCAGGTTGACCACAGAGTTCTAAGGTCTAGGTAATAAAATTACAATAGAATTAACGCTTAACAATGATGATATTACAATAAGGGTACAGTGATCTTACACTTTTGACATCGGTAAAAAAAAAAAAGAGATATGCAATAATAATAATATCAGTGATATATTATAAACATCAATTGGCAGGTTGACCACAGAGTTCTAAGGTCTAGGTAATAAAATCACATTAGAATTAACCTATAACAATGATGATATACATATCAGCAAACAAAAGGAGAGGGAGAAAAAAAAAAGAAAAAAATATTTTAAAGCTTGTATTTTTTATCTTTGGAACAAAATTGGGAGAGAAGGTTTGGGAAATTCTGTGAATTGCTTGTTCAAATTAGTCGTAGCGTAATTGTAAAATTCATTCATAAAAGTCATTCAAGAAAAGCTGGTGTAATAGATGGATAAAAATAAGCCCTCATGATAGACCATGAGCACTGTTAGGAAAGTCTCTCAAAAAAAAAAAAAAAAAAAAAAAAAAAAACTAATATGATTTATGGAGTAAGGCAAGAGAAATTTTCACCTTATTATGTAATGTAGGATATTAAAAAAAGAGATTAATCAGAATCAGTAGTAGGGTTTTGAAAAAGGAATAGGGTTTTAAAAAAGGAATAGGGTTTTGAAAAAGGAATAGGGTTTTAAAAAAGGAATAGGGTTTTGAAAAAGGAATAGGGTTTTAAAAAAGGAATAGGGTTTTAAAAAAGGAATAGGGTTTTAAAAAAGGAATAGGGTTTTAAAAAAGGAATAGGGTTTTGAAAAATAATAGGGTTTTGAAAAAGGAATAGGGTTTTAAAAAAGGAATAGGGTTTTGAAAAAGGAATAGGGTTTTAAAAAAGGAATAGGGTTTTGAAAAAGGAATAGGGTTTTAAAAAAGGAATAGGGTTTTAAAAAAGGAATAGGGTTTTAAAAAAGGAATAGGGTTTTAAAAAAGGAATAGGGTTTTGAAAAATAATAGGGTTTTGAAAAAGGAATAGGGTTTTGAAAAAGAATAGGGTTTTAAAAAAGGAATAGGGTTTTGAAAAAGGAATAGGGTTTTAAAAAAGGAATAGTTTTAAAAAAGGAATAGGGTTTTGAAAAAGGAATAGGGTTTTGAAAAAGGAATAGTTTTAAAAAAGGAATAGGTTTTAAAAAAGGAATAGGGTTTTGAAAAAGGAATAGGGTTTTGAAAAAGGAATAGGGTTTTAAAAAAGGAATAGGGTTTTGAAAAAGGAATAGGGTTTTGAAAAAGGAATAGGGTTTTGAAAAAAGAATAGGGTTTTAAAAAGAATAGGGTTTTGTAAAAGGAATATGGTTTTGAAAAAGGAATAGGGTTTTGAAAAAGGAATAGGGTTTTAAAAAAGGAATAGGGTTTTAAAAAGAACAGGGTTTTGAAAAAGGAATAGGGTTTTAAAAAAGGAATAGGGTTTTGAAAAAGGAATAGGGTTTTAAAAAGGAATAGGGTTTTGAAAAAGGAATAGGGTTTTAAAAAAGGAATAGGGTTTTGAAAAAGGAATAGGGTTTTAAAAAAAGGAATAGGGTTTTGATAAAGGAATAGGGTTTTAAAAAAGGAATAGGGTTTTGAAAAAGGAATAGGGTTTTAAAAAGAACAGGGTTTTGAAAAAGGAATAGGGTTTTAAAAAAGGAATAGGGTTTTGAAAAAGGAATAGGGTTTTAAAAAAGGAATAGGGTTTTGAAAAAGGAATAGGGTTTTAAAAAAGGAATAGGGTTTTAAAAAAAGGAATAGGGTTTTAAAAAAGGAATAGGGTTTTAAAAAAAGGAATAGGGTTTTGAAAAATAATAGGGTTTTGAAAAAGGAATAGGGTTTTGAAAAAGAATAGGGTTTTAAAAAAGGAATAGGGTTTTGAAAAAGGAATAGGGTTTTAAAAAAGGAATAGTTTTAAAAAAGGAATAGGGTTTTGAAAAAGGAATAGGGTTTTGAAAAAGGAATAGTTTTAAAAAGGAATAGGGTTTTAAAAAAGGAATAGGGTTTTGAAAAAGGAATAGGGTTTTGAAAAAGGAATAGGGTTTTAAAAAAGGAATAGGGGTTTTGAAAAAGGAATAGGGTTTTGAAAAAGGAATAGGGTTTTGAAAAAAGAATAGGGTTTTAAAAAGAATAGGGTTTTGTAAAAGGAATATGGTTTTGAAAAAGGAATAGGGTTTTGAAAAAGGAATAGGGTTTTAAAAAAGGAATAGGGTTTTAAAAAGAACAGGGTTTTGAAAAAGGAATAGGGTTTTAAAAAAGGAATAGGGTTTTGAAAAAGGAATAGGGTTTTAAAAAGGAATAGGGTTTTGAAAAAGGAATAGGGTTTTAAAAAAGGAATAGGGTTTTGAAAAAGGAATAGGGTTTTAAAAAAGGAATAGGGTTTTGATAAAGGAATAGGGTTTTAAAAAAGGAATAGGGTTTTGAAAAGAAATAGGGTTTTAAGAAAGGAATAGGATTTTAAAAAAGGAATAGGGTTTTAAAAAAGGAATAGGGTTTTGAAAAAGGAATAGGGTTTTGAAAAAGGAATAGGGTTTTGAAAAAAGAATAGGGTTTTGAAAAAGGAATAGGGTTTTAAAAAAGGAATAGGGTTTTGAAAAAGGAATAGAGTTTTGAAAAAGGAATAGGGTTTTAAAAAAGGAATAGGGTTTTAAAAAAGGAATAGGGTTTTGAAAAAGGAATAAGGTTTTGAAAAAAGAATAGGGTTTAAAAAAGGAATAGGGTTTTGAAAAAGGAATAGGGTTTTGAAAATGGAATAGGGTTTTGAAAATGGAATAGGGTTTTAAAAAAGGAATAGGGTTTTTAAAAAAGGAATAGGGTTTTGAAAAAGGAATAGGGTTTTAAAAAAAGGAATAGGGTTTTGAAAAAGGAATAGGGTTTTAAAAAGGAATAGGGTTTTGAAAAAGGAATAGGGTTTTAAAAAAGGAATAGGGTTTTAAAAAAGGAATAGGGTTTTGAAAAAGGAATAGGGTTTTAAAAAAGGAATAGGGTTTGAAAAAGGAATAGGGTTTTAAGAAAGGAATAGGATTTTAAAAAAGGAATAGGGTTTTAAAAAAGGAATAGAGTTTTGAAAAAGGAATAGGGTTTTAAAAAAGGAATAGGGTTTTGAAAAGGAATAGGGTTTTAAAAAGGAATAGGGTTTTGAAAAAGGAATAGGGTTTTAAAAAAGGAATAGGGTTTTGAAAAAGGAATAGGGTTTTAAGAAAGGAATAGGATTTTAAAAAAGGAATAGGGTTTTAAAAAAGGAACAGGGTTTTGAAAAAGGAATAGGGTTTTAAAAAAGGAATAGGGTTTTGAAAAAGGAATAGGGTTTTAAATAGGAATAGGGTTTTGAAAAAGGAATAGGGTTTTAAAAAAGGAATAGGGTTTTGAAAAAGGAATAGGGTTTTAAAAAGGAATAGGGTTTTGAAAAAGGAATAGGGTTTTAAAAAAGGAATAGGGTTTTGAAAAAGGAATAGGGTTTTAAAAAAGGAATAGGGTTTTGAAAAAGGAATAGGGTTTTAAAAAAGGAATAGGGTTTTGAAAAGGAAAAGGGTTTTAAAAAAGGAATAGGGTTTTGAAAAAGGAATAGGGTTTTGAAAAAAGAATAGGGTTTTAAAAAAGGAATAGGGTTTTAAAAAGGAAAAGGGTTTTAAAAAGGAATAGGGTTTTGAAAAAAAGAATAGGGTTTTGAAAAAGGAATAGGGTTTTGAAAAAGGAATAGGGTTTTAAAAAAGGAATAGGGTTTTAAAAAAGGAATAGGGTTTTGAAAAAGGAATAGGGTTTTAAAAAGGAATAGGGTTTTGAAAAAGGAATAGGGTTTTGAAAAAGGAATAGGGTTTTAAAAAAGGAAGAGAGTTTTGAAAAAGGAATAGGGTTGTTAAAAAAGGAATAGGGTTTTAAAAAAGGAATAGGGTTTTAAAAAGGAATAGGGTTTTAAAAAAGGAATAGGGCTTTGAAAAAGGAATAGGGGTTTTAAAAAGGAATAGGGTTTTAAAAAGGAAAAGGGTTTTAAAAAAAGGAATAGGGTTTTGAAAAAGGAATAGCGTTTTAAAAGAGGAATAGGGTTTTAAAAAGGAAAAAGGGTTTTAAAAAAGGAATAGGGTTTTAAAAAGGAAAAGGGTTTTAAAAAAGGAATAAGGTTTTGAAAAAGGAATAGGGATGTTAAAGAAATGATTTTGAAGAAAATGCTAATGTTGAAGACCGAAGAAACACGTTCCATTGCACTTCTTTACAAGGATAGGAAAAATATCAAGCCATTGATAAAATATTTTGGAAAGAGGAAATTTATTATGTGGAAGGATAAGGAATTACTGCTCTTCGATATAGAGAATATTTCAATGATAGATATAGTAGGGCAAAGTCGTGTGACGAGCTAGAGAAGGTTGTGAACTCAAAGGCAAGTTGAAAACAACTGAGTTACTTTATTAAAGAACACTCTCCTTTATATACAAAACCCCAAGGCAACAGGAATTTTCATGTTCGAGAAACAGACAATGTTACAGAGGAAACACGCAGACATGTTCTTGTTCTTTTTAGTGCGAGGGAAGAGCGCAGATACAAGCATAGTATATACAAAATGATTTACGTACGATCGTGTGACACACGATTGGTACAGTAGAATGGCCTAAATGGAAAAAAAGGTGGAGAGAACCAGTGGCTTTTTTTCCCCGCAAGTGGAAGCAACAAGAGGCTAAAGACACAATAATGGGGCTAAGGGAGGAGAAGGGATGGATGCGAAGCGATAGTGGGGATAAGTGCTGAATAAGAGCGAAAGGAAGCGAGAATATGGGAAAGATTGAGGAGAGGTAGAATGGAGGAGGAGAGAGGAGGAGGAGAGAGGAGGAGGAGGAGAGGCCGGGAGTTGAGTTGGAGGGGAAGGCTTGTAAATCGACCCTTGACCCAAATCAGTCTCCATCATCATCTGGTCGGCTTCGTTACATCAGCTTCGTCATCATCGTTAAGACGATTCGGCAGCCCGATGACTCGGAAGAATTGTACCCAGTGGCGGAAGAAGACTCAAAAAGGTTACCGATGTCATATACTTCGAGCTGACCGGGACGCCGTGATGTCCTTTATAGGAGTTTTAATATGGGCTTGCCCTTAGCCAAAGATGAGACTATGCCTACAATAAGCTCAAAAGGTCTCTCTCTCTCTCTCTCTCTCTCTCTCTCTCTCTCTCGTACACACACGCAGTGATATCAATTATATACACTTATTAATTATGTAGATATCTACTGGGCTTGCCCTTAGCCAAGGATGAGACTTAAGCCTACAATAAGCTCAAAAGGTCTCTCTCTCTCTCTCTCTCTCTCTCTCGTACACACGCGCAGTGATATCAATTATATACACTTATTAATTATGTAGTTATCTACTGGGCTTGCCCTTAGCCAAGGATGAAACTATGCCTACAATAAGCTCAAAAGGTCTCTCTCTCTCTCTCTCTCTCTCTCTCTCTCTCTCTCTCGTACACACACGCAGTGATATCAATTATATACACTTATTAATTATGTAGTTATCTACTGGGCTTGCCCTTAGCCAAGGATGAAACTATGCTTACAATAAGCTC
>NC_090725.1:74648167-74665667 GCF_036898095.1 Palaemon carinicauda
TCTGAATTCGATTTTGTATGTACTTTAATTTTCTCATTCCCATTCCAAGAAGATTGATTCTGAATTCGAATTTGTATGTACTTTAATTTTCTCATTCCCATTCCAAGAAGATTGTCTCTGAATTCGAATTTGTATGTACTTTAATTTTCTCATTCCCATTCCAAGAAGATTGTCTCTGAATTCGAATTTGTATGTACTTTAATTTTCTCATTCCCATTCCAAGAAGATTGTCTCTGAATTCGAATTTGTATGTACTTTAATTTTCTCATTCCCATTCCAAGAAGATTGATTCTGAATTCGAATTTGTATGTACTTTAATTTTCTCATTCCCATTCCAAGAAGATTGTCTCTGAATTCGAATTTGTATGTACTTTAATTTTCTCATTCCCATTCCAAGAAGATTGTCTCTGAATTCGAATTTGTATGTACTTTAATTTTCTCATTCCCATACCAAGAAGATTGTCTCTGAATTCGAATTTGTATGTACTTTAATTTTCTCATTCCCATTCCAAGAAGATTGATTCTGAATCTTCCTCCCACCTGAAACTGGTTCTGCTTTCCCACTCGACCTTACATTGGGTATAGGATTTCTCACAAGTGGCCCCATAGATTACGATACTAAGTGAGTCTTTCCTAGACACTTTTTTTTTTTTATTTATTTAAATTTTTTTTTCTTTTTACTGAAAAACTTAATATGATCTCATCACACTTTTCTTTCATTTATTTATTTTCTTTTTTCTTTTTGCTGAAAACTGAATATGATCTCATCACACTTTTCTTTTATTTATTTATTTTCTTTTTTCTTTTTACTGAAAACTGAATATGATCTCATCACACTTTTCTTTCATTTATTTATTTTCTTTTTTCTTTTTACTGAAAACTGAATATGATCTCATCACACTTTTCTTTCATTTATTTATTTTCTTTTTTCTTTTTACTGAAAACTGAATATGATCTCATCACACTTTTCTTTCATTTATTTATTTTCTTTTTTCTTTTTGCGAAAACTGAATATGATCTCATCACACTTTTCTTTCATTTATTTATTTTCTTTTTTCTTTTTGCTGAAAACTGAATATGATCTCATCACACTTTTCTTTCATTTATTTATTTTCTTTTTTCCTTTTGCTGAAAACTGAATATGATCTCATCACACTTTTCTTTCATTTATTTATTTTCTTTTTTCTTTTTGCTGAAAAACTGAATATGATCTCATCACACTTTTCTTTCATTTATTTATTTTATTTTTTTCTTTTTGCTGAAAACTGAATATGATCTCATCACACTTTTCTTTTATTTATTTAAATATTTTTTTTCTCTGAAAACTCTGAATATGATCTCATTGGAATTATAATAGTTCTTGATCAATAGACGTCAATTTGCAAGAAGGATTGACAAGGGAGAATGTAGGATTTGGGTCGTAGGCTCTTTATTGGACTGTACCAAGCGTGTGTCACACGATCGTACATAAATTAATTTGTATATATTTTGCTTGTATCTTCGCTCTTCCCTCGCACTAAAAAGAACCAGAATAAACATATCTGCGTTTTTCCTTTCTAACATTGTCTGTTTCTCGAACATGTAATTTCCTGTTGCCTTGAGGTTTTGTATATAAAGGAGAGTGTTCTTTAATAAAGTTACTCAGTTGATTGCTTCCTGCCTTTGAGTCACAACCTTTCTCTCGGCATCGTCACATTGGTGAATTTATGTACGATCGTGTGACACACGGTTGGTACAGGACACATCATTCTTCATGAGGTCAGTAGGGTTTCTGGAAGAGTCTGGTGGGAGAAATTTTTATTTAGTGCGAAGAACAAAGAGTGAACCAGTTTACGAGTACCCAATATACAGTAGAGGATAAAGATATATTGCAGAGTTTTAGTAACAGATAAAGCGAGTACGATCCTTTTAAACTTATAGTCCATTTCTTTTAGCGAGTCATATTTGCACCGACTCGCAGCGGTGCCCTTTTAGCTCGGAAAAGTTTCCTGATCGCTGATTGGTTGGACAAGATAATTCTAACCAATCAGGGACCAGGAAACTTTTCCGAGCTAAAAGGGCACCGTTGCAAGTCGGTGCAAATATGACTCGCTTAAAGAAATGGACTATAGTTATTAAGTAACGTTTAGACATTGATTGACTCTAATAATTAAAGTTGTTTAATAAGTGTATTGTGTACGATTATGTTGTCATTGTTTTAATTTTCTTCCAGAAACTGAAATATCGTCATCATTAGTTTTCTTCGCATTATATTTTGTCAAGATATGTTGCTTTTGCTCTGCGAAAGACTCTAATTAACTCTTATTTAAAAAAGTCGACTTTATTTTGCGATCGGAAATACTTACTTTTGAAGGTTATTCCTGATAGTAATTTTGTTTATGTAGTGTCCATCATCAAAACGCTTATGTTTAGATTTCATGAGGTATCAGCTGAACTCGGTTGAGTCCCTTGTCAGGCTTTTTTTTTCTTTTTTTTTATTATTAAAAAGTTAAATTACATATTCTTTACAATCACAATATTTACAGTATAATCACATTTAATTGGATTTTTCTATAAACAAATCCATCTAATTTAACAATTTACAACATCACACATCTTGATTTTAATTTTTAGTCACTCAAAAACAATAATTTATATACTTTTTGGTGAACATTTTATTCATTCTTTCTTTATAGATATTTTTCAAAAGCCACCGATCATATTGAAATTTACACTTAAGAAAGGCATCTGTTTCTTCTTTCGTATATCGTTTCTTCTTACTGACCCAAACAGCATATAAATAACCAACTATCAATACAGTGGCGCTATTATAATCCTTTTTTGTCCTATATTTGTAAGGCTGGGAGGAACGTAGAGAGTAGAGGTCCCCTTTTTGTTTTGTTTCATTTGTTGATGTCGGCTACCCCCCAAAATTGGGGGAAGTGCCTTGGTATATGTATGTATGTATAACTGAAATCTTATTATTTTTAGGTTTTCCACAGGATTCTCTCCCTAAAACTGTATGTTATTATTATTATTATTATTATTATTATTATTATTATTATTATTATTATTATTATTAGGCTGGGAGGAACGTAGAGAGTAGAGGTCCCCTTTTTTGTTTTGTTTCATTTGTTGATGTCGGCTACCCACCAAAATTGGGTGAAGTGCCTTGGTATATGTATGTATGTATGTATCTTTTTTCTGTTGAGTACTACTATGTTGTCGTTTTCATTTGTAATGGCGTGTAGCCTGGTGTTTGGTACGCAGAAAATCAGATAGCAACGTCGTCGTCTTTATTTTTATAAAGAAATGTTTGTTTAGGTTGTCTCGTTCTTTGTTACATGATGTGGGTGTTATGAGAGGGGATATTTCGTGCCCTTTTTCTTTCGGGTTAAATATTTGCTACCAGAAGCTGTGTAACACCAAACTGAACTAATAAACCCGAGTTGCAGGTCTTTCGTCGTCGCTGTGTTTTTGCAGCACCACCACAGAGGTATCAAAAGGAGCCTCAACACTCTTCTTTCGTTTTTGTATTTCTGCTTAAGATCTGTTGTCTGGTCAGACCAGCTTAAGCAATACCGCCTCTCCCATAATTGCAATAATAATAATAATAATAATAATAATAATAATAATAATAATAGTAATAATAATAATAATAATAGGGAAGTAGGGAATATGGGGAAAGGAAGAGTACCCCTGGATACAATCCAGTTTATAGCTCAAAGGCAGGTACTCGGGATGGGAAAGATTAAGGAAATAGGGAGAAAGAGAAGTACAGGAGAAGAATAAAAGAGAGGGGCAGACCCTCTTGCGATATTAGGGAATTGGTGTTATTATTTTAGTCATTATTAGTTCTCCTATAATAATTTCCAAACAAACACGCATATTTATGAATACTAAATATTATGCAGGTTCCTTTTAATAAATTATTCTTTAAGTTGGCCATTTGGTTCTAGCCCCCATTTTAAGTTTTCCCCATAGTAAGTACCAATTGCTGGCTGTTTCTATATGCGTTAAATTTTTCATATGATGGCCTGATTGGTAACGTCTCCGCCTGGTGTTTTACCAGTCGGGGGTTCGAGTCCCGCTCAGTCTCGCTAGTGCCATTAGTGTCTGCAACCTTACCATCCTTGTGAGCTAAGGTTGGGGGGTTTAGGGGAGCCTATATGTCTATCTGTTGAGTCATCAGCAGCCATTGCCTGGCCCTCCCTGGTCCTAGCTTGGGTGGAGAGGGGGCTTGGGCGCTGATCATATAATATATGGGCAGTCTCTAGGGCATTGTCCTGCTTGATAGGGCAATGTCACTGTCCCTTGCCTCTGCCATTCATGAGCGGCCTTTAAACCTTAAACCTTTAAATGTTGCTTTTAATGGAATTTGGGTAATTTTATGCTATTAATGTCAAATTTCAGATATTCTAAATTTAGTTAATATTTTATTAGAAGTGTTTTCATAAAAGAAACGTTTCCAGCAATCATTCATTTCACTTTTCGTAGATGTTTCGGAAACTGATAATAGAAACGGGATCCACGATGGAAATATGAAGAGAAATGAGGATAGATTACGGAAAAACTGGATGATGTAGGCTAGGCAGGGGATAGGCCTTATTGCCTTATTGCCTTATTTTTTGTCTGGGTTCCCCCAGGTCCCTCAGTGTGAGGCACCTCGTATATCCACCAGAGAGTTGCTAATGCATCTTCCGGTGTATTTTGCATCTTCCAGTCTTGGATGGTCTGGGATGCATCTTAGGTATTTATCGAGCTTATTCTTAAACATATCTACGCTCACTCCTGATATGTTTCTTAGATGAGCTGGCAGCACATTAAATAGTCGCTGCATTATCGATGTCCTGTGAGAAGAAAGCAGTCTCCGTGTCCTATAAAAACAAGTAGGAAGACCAATCAGAGATATCAGACCTTCGCCAATGAAGATTGTCAAAATTTTATTCTACGGACTAAATTTTCTGTTTTTCATATGTTGGTCGTGAATGATTCATCAGTATAATACATAGATACATATACGAAGGCACTTCCCCCAATTTTGGGGGGGTACCAGTACCAGTACGATGAGGACAGGGAAGTGGGGAATATGGGGAAAGGATAAGTACCCCTGGATACAATCCAGTTTATAGCCCGAGGGCAGGTACCTGGGATGGGAAAGGAGAAGGGGAAAAAAAGGGGGGGGGGAAATGAAGTACAGGGAAAGAATAAAAGAGAGGGGCAGACCCTCATGCGACATTAGATAGTAGTAGAGTTATTTCGAGACAGGAAGGAATAGGAAAGTTTTTTTGGTTCATACCAAGCAAAAGGACACCAATTTTGGGGGGTAGCCGACATCAACAAATGAAACAAAAACAAAAAAAGGGGACCTCTACTCCCTACGTTCCTCCCAGCCTAACAAGGGACTCAACCGAGTTCAGCTGGTACTGCTAGGGTGCCACAGCCCACCCTCCCACAGTATAATGATGACAATAATAACCAAAATCGAGATCTTGAGGCGGATCACCTACAAAATTTAATGGGTTCTTCTGGAATATAATACCTATGCGTTCTTAAAAGTTGGTAAAAATTCAGCCATAAGTTTTTTGTCTAATCTTGCTAACAGATAAACAAACGGTTAAATGAATAAATAAACGAAGGTAAGAATATAAACCTCTTTGGTGGAGGTAATAAAATTGTCTAGTTGGTAAAAATTCTTAAAAGTTGGTAAAAATTCAGCCATAAGTTTTTTGTTTAATCTTGCTAACAGATATCCAAACGGATAAATAAATAAATAAATAAATAAACGAAGTTAAGAATATAAACCTCTTCGGTGAAGGTAATAAAATTGTCTAGTTGGTGAAAATTCTTAAAAGTTGGTAAAAAATTCTTAATAGTTGGTAAAAATTCTTAAAAGTTGGTAAAAATTCAGCCATAAGTTTTTTGTCTAATCTTGCTTACAGATAAACAAACGGATAAATAAATAAATAAACGAAGGTAAGAATATAAACCTCTTTGGTGGAGGTAATAAAATTGTCTAGTTGTGAGGCACTGTAGCTCGATGTGTCTGAGAAGATTAAAGGACTTTGTTGTGAGGGACTGGAGGAGGAGGTAGGGTGAAGTGGTTGCGTGGGATTAAGGATGGATGGGATTGCGAGGGAAGATATTGTTGTGTTCGAATGAGACGAACAAGATGAGGTTTCGATGCATAACTGGAAAAAGTGTAGGTTTGGGAGGCCAAAAATAACCGTGTTTTGTTTTCAGGGAACGAGGTGTAATAACAGTGAGTAAATTGTCGTGTTTGGGTAAATACAGAACAAAGGAGTTAATATTTAGCAATAGCTTTTATCAGCCGAGCGAAATGGACGCTAATTTATGTCTGCTTTTATAGGTTGCTGTGGCCTGATCGGTAACGTCTCTGCCTGGTGTTTCCTAGTCGGGGGTTCGAGTCCCGCTCAGACTCGTTAGTGCCATTAGTGTCTTCAACCTTACCATCCTTGTGAGCTAAGGTTGGGGGATTTGGGGGAGCCTATAGGTCTATCTGCTGAGTCATCAGGAGCCACTGCCTGGCCCTCCCTGGTCCTAGCTTGGGTGGAGAGGAGGCTTGGGCCCTGATCATATAATATATGGTCAGTCTCTAGGGCATTGTCCTGATTGCTAGGGCAATGTCACTGTCCCTTGCCTCTGGCATTCATGATCGACCTTTAAACCTTTAAAACCAGTGATAATTTAAACGATAGTTTGGCCGATATAGTTTTCAATAGAGCAGTTTCGAAATGAGAATGGGTGACTGTTATTTGATATGTTTACACAGTTCCGGTAGGCCCTGCTGCTTCCTCCGGTGCCTTAGATGACCGAGGAGGTAGCAGCAGTAGGGGATTCAGCATTATGAAGCTTCATCTGTGGTGGATAATGTGGGAGGGTGGGCTGTGGCACCCTAGCAGTACCAGCTGAACTCGGTTGAGTCCCTGGTTAGGCTGAAGGAACGTAGAGAGTAGAGGTCCCCTTTTTGTTATGTTTCATTGTTGATGTCGGCTACCCCCCAAAATTGGGGGAAGTGCCTTTGGTATATGTATGTATGTACACTGTAACTTTCATTCATTTGTATGCATCAAAAACTTTAGTTCTTATTTTGTGATGTAAATTGGAGTATCTTTACCTTCACGTATCTGTTTCTAATGATACATGGAATGTATTGCCATATGACTTTCGACATTTACAGCAATGATTCCGAAAGTGTTCACAAATATGTTGTGAAATAAGTGTTTCATGACAATTCTAAACCTGCCTGATTTTACTTATGTCTTTCTAACGTTTTATTTCACACATATCCTGTGCTATATCACAGTTTATTTTCAGCAAATGTTTTTATTCAATGTAATGTGTATGACTTTAGAAAAATCTTCAAATATTTACATTTACAATTATCATTTGAATAAACGATGTAAATATTGTAAAACATGCATTAAAAGCCTTCCAACTAATACTAAAAAAATGCCTCTTTTGTTGCAAGTTGCATCCGCTACATTAGTAATGAATGTACTTCTCCTTTCAGTTATTATTATTAGCTAAGCTACAACCCTAGTTAGAAAAGGAAGATGCTATAAGCCCAAGGGCTCCACAGGAAAAGATAGCCCAGTGAGGGAAAGAGATCAGTAAATAAATAAACTACTACAGAAGTAATAAGCATTTTAAATAGACCATTTTAAGAACAGTGACAACATTAGAATAAATCTTTCAAATACAACTTATAAAGAATTAAAAGCGAAACTAAAGAAAGAGAGATAAGTTATAATCCCAAACCTTCTATGTATGTAAAGTAGCCATGGTTCTTTTGTATTTTGTGATCGCTATTATTATCTCTCTGTCTGTCTGTATAGATTGCCTTACCTTGTGTAAGACCCGGGCTTCTTCTTCTTCTTCTTCTTCTTCTTCTTCTTCTTCTTCTTCTTCTTCTTTTTTTTTTTTTTTTTTTTTTTTTTTTTTTTTATATGAACCAAAGAATAATACACAAATCAACGTATTATCAGCTTTGCTTTATGAATGTAAGTGTAATGAATAATTTTTCAATTTTTTTTTCTAGTGGGTCTATTGAACAATATTGTTAATCCGAAGTACTGCATATTTTAATTTTAGATCTTTGGAGTCATTTTTTTTTGTATCATTCCAGCTCTGATAGTAATACATTTTTATGATTCTTTAAATAAATTACTCTTTTAGCTTGAAATGTGTGAGCCCTGCCCTTCACATTATACGAAATAAACCCTTTTTGCACTATAGTTCATGTCTTTTAGCAAGGCAGATTTGCACCGACTCGCACCGGTGCCCTTTTAGCTCGGAAAAGTTTGCTGATCGCTGATTGGTTAGAATTATCATGTCCAACCAATCAGCGATCAGGAAACTTTTCCGAGCTAAAAGGGCACCGCTGCGAGTCGGTGTAAATCTGCCTCGCTAAAAGAAATGGACTATAACAGGCTCTACTTTTGTATATTGTATACACCTCCATCTTAATAATCCTGTTCCACCAAATGCATTACTTTGTTTATGTGGTGTCTTGTATTTTGTAACCTTTTTTTGTCAGAAACGATTCTGTTACAACAACTTGAATCCAATGACACTAAATACTAGTATTTCATGAAACTTGACTCTCTCTCTCTCTCCCTCTCTCTCTCTCTCTCTCTCTCTCTCTCTCTCTCTCTCTCTCTCTCTCTCTCTCTCTCTCTCAATACAAGTAGTGCTAGAGAACTGAAAAGACTTGCAAAGTTTGTTAACCTTATAATGTCCTTATTTTAGAATTAATACTTTCTAGGATTGTCATTATTCTGTTATTATTTTCAATGTGTGTGCTTTCCTTTGTCAGAATACCTTTTATGCTTTAATTATGTACTTGCCAAATATATGTGTACGTAAATATAGTTGTAATCTTTTTGTAGTTTTTGTGTAAAATATATATATTTGTGTAATTTTGTAATTCTCATACTCCGGAAGGGGTCGATAGAATAAAATTTGCCTTTGCTCTCTCTCTCTCTCTCTCTCTCTCTCTCTCTCTCTCTCTCTCTCTCTCTCTCTCTCTCTCTCTCTCTCTCCTTTTTGTATGGAGAAAAACGAGACAAGTAACAGCTGCCTGCGAGCCTCATGACACTGTAACCTTTAAGTGTACCGTCGTGCCCTATGTTCTATGTTATTGTTGGTATTTGCGGTTTGAAGTTCTGTATTTGTTACTGATGCATAGGCAATTTGTTACTGATGCCATATGCAATTTGGTACTGATGCCATATGCAATTTGTTACTGATGCCATATGCAATTTGTTACTGATGCCATATGCAATTTTGATGCCATATGCAATTTGTTACTGATGCCATATGCAATTTGGTACTGATGCCATATGCAATTTGTTACTGATGCCATATGCAGTTTGTTACTGATGCCATATGCAATTTGTTACTGATGCCATATGCAATTTGTTACTGATGCCATATGCAATTTGGTACTGATGCCATATGCAGTTTGTTACTGATGCCATATGCAATTTGTTACTGATGCCATATGCAATTGTTTTGCCTTCCGCTTCTGCTTATTGTTTCGTACATACATACATACATACATACATATACCAAGGCACTTCCCCCAATTTTGGGGGGTAGCCGACATCAACAAATGAAACAAAAACAAAAAAGGGGACCTCTACTCTCTACGTTCCTCCCAGCCTAATTTGTTTCGTAAAACAAATTATTTTGTAAGATTGTTTACCCAGGAATTCGGGCAACAAAATGCTCTGTAAGGGATGTGTATTTTCTTGTTAAATGCCTTTTTTTTACTCCGTACCTAACCTTAATCAAATAGTCTTTCATTACAATTTTTTTATTGGTTGCAGTTGTACGCGACCGTATTGTGACGGGCCGAGAGAAGGTTGTGAACTCAAAGGCAGTATGAAAGCAACTGAGTTAATTTATTATAGAACACTCTCCTTTATATACAAAACCTCAAAGCAACAGGAAATTACATGTTCGAGAAACAGACAATGTTACCTAGGAGAAACGCAGACATGTTTATTCTGGTTCTTTTTAGTGCGAGGGAAGAGCGAAGATACAAGCATAATACTACTGTATATACAAAATGAATTATGTACGATCGTGTGACACACGGTTGGTACAGTATCATATCAACGAGAGCATACTGCTTTCATCTGGTGTGCGACTGGTTTTGCAACCTGTCCTACAATTATCAATGTAGTAATTAAATTAATTAAATGAATCCGTCATTTAGTCAGCTGTTTGTGGAGGTGGAAGGGTAGGGAGGAGAGCATTGTCTAGGTTACAAGGCTTGGGTGGTAGTGAGGACGGTTTTCTTGAACGTATTATTTTTATTCTTTATTACAATGGGGAGACGGAGGGAAAATAAACCCAGGTGATCAAGTATTATTACTATTATTATTACAATTATTATTAATTTATATATCATTGAATATGATGTATGGTAACGTTTTTTGTTTTCTTGAACGTATTATTTTTATTCTTTATTACAATGGGGAGACGGTGGGAAAATAAACCCAGGTAATCAAGTATTATTACTATTATTATTACAATTATTCAATTATATGTTATCATTGAATATGATGTATGGTAACGTTGTTTGTTTTCTTGAACGTATTATTTTTATTTTTTATTACAATGGGGAGACGGAGGGAAAATAAACCCAGGTAATCAAGTATTATTACTATTATTATTACAATTATTATTCATTGATATGTTATCATTGAATATGATGTATGGTAACGTTGTTTGTCTTCTTGAACGTATTATTTTTATTCTTTATTACAATGGGGAGACGGAGGGAAAATAAACCCAGGTAATCAAGTATTATTACTATTATTATTACAATTATTATTCATTGATATGTTATCATTGAATATGATGTATGGTAACGTTGTTTGTCTTCTTGAACGTATTATTTTTATTCTTTATTACAATGGGGAGACGGAGGGAAAATAAACCCAGGTAATCAAGTATTATTACTATTATTAATACAATTATTATTCATTGATATGTTATCATTGAATATGATGTATGGTAACGTTGTTTGTCTTCTTGAACGTATTATTTTTATTCTTTATTACAATGGGGAGACGGAGGGAAAATAAACCCAGGTAATCAAGTATTATTACTATTATTATTACAATTATTATTCATTTATATGTTATCATTGAATATGATGTATTGTAACGTTTGTTTTCTTGAACGTATTATCTTTATTCTTTATTACAATGGGGAGACGGAGGGAAAATAAACCCAGGTAATCAAGTATTATTACTATTATTATTGCAATTATTATTCATTTATATGTTATCATTGAATATGTATGGTAACGTTGTTTGTTTTCTTGAACGTATTATTTTTATTCTTTATTACAATGGGGAGACGGTGGGAAAATAAACCCAGGTAATCAAGTATTATTACTATTATTACTACAATTATTATTCATTTATATGTTATCATTGAATATGTATGGTAACGTTGTTTGTTTTCTTGAACGTATTATTTTTATTCTTTATTACAATGGGGAGACGGTGGGAAAATAAACCCAGGTAATCAAGTATTATTACTATTATTATTGCAATTATTATTCATTTATATATCATTGAATATGATGTATGGTAACGTTGATTGTTTCCTTGAACTTATTATTTTTATTCTTTATTACAATGGGGAGACGGAGGGAAAATAAACCCAGGTAATCAAGTATTATTATTTTATTATTACAATTATTATTCATTTCATTGAATATGATGTATGGTAACGTTGTTTGTTTTCTTGAATGTATTATTTTTATTATTTATTACGATGGGAGACGGAGGGAAAATAAACCCAGGTAATCAAGTATTATTATTTTATTATTACAATTATTATTCATTTCATTGAATATGATGTATGGTAACGTTGTTTGTTTTCTTGAACGTATTATTTTTATTCTTTATTACAATGGGGAGACGGAGGGAAAATAAACCCAGGTAATCAAGTATTATTACTATTATTATTGCAATTATTATTCATTTATATATCATTGAATATGATGTATGGTAACGTTGTTTGTTTTCTTGAACGTATTATTTTTATTCTTTATTACAATGGGGAGACGGTGGGAAAATAAACCCAGGTAATCAAGTATTATTACTATTATTATTGCAATTATTATTCATTGATATGTTATCATTGAATAGGATGTATGGTAACGTTGTTTGTTTTCTTGAACGCATTATTTTTATTCTTTATTACAATGGGGAGACGGAGGGAAAATAAACCCAGGTAATCAAGTATTATTACTATTATTATAGCAATTATTATTCATTTGTATGTTATCATTGAATATGATGTATGGTAACGTTGATTATTTTCTTGAACGTATTATTTTTATTCTTTATTACAATGGGGAGACGGAGGGAAAATAAACCCAGGTAATCAAATATTGTTACTGTTATTATTACAATTATTATTCATTTATATGTTATTGAATATGATGTATGGTAACGTTGTTTGTTTTCTTGAACGTATTATTTTTATTCTTTATTACAATGGGGAGACGGAGGGAAAATAAACCCAGGTAATCAAGTATTATTACTATTATTATTGCAATTATTATTCATTTATATATCATTGAATATGATGTATGGTAACGTTGTTTGTTTTCTTGAACGTATTATTTTTATTCTTTATTACAATGGGGAGACGGAGGGAAAATAAACCCAGGTAATCAAGTATTATTACTATTATTATTGCAATTATTATTCATTTATATATCATTGAATATGATGTATGGTAACGTTGTTTGTTTTCTTGAACGTATTATTTTTATTCTTTATTACAATGGGGAGACGGAGGGAAAATAAACCCAGGTAATCAAATATTGTTACTGTTATTATTACAATTATTATTCATTTATATGTTATTGAATATGATGTATGGTAACGTTGTTTGTTTTCTTGAACGTATTATTTTTATTCTTTATTACAATGGGGAGACGGAGGGAAAATAAACCCAGGTAATCAAGTATTATTACTATTATTATTGCAATTATTATTCATTTATATATCATTGAATATGATGTATGGTAACGTTGTTTGTTTTCTTGAACGTATTATTTTTATTCTTTATTACAATGGGAGACGGAGGGAAAATAAACCCAGGTAATCAAATATTGTTACTGTTATTATTACAATTATTATTCATTTATATGTTATTGAATATGATGTATGGTAACGTTGTTTGTTTTCTTGAACGTATTATTTTTATTCTTTATTACAATGGGGAGACGGAGGGAAAATAAACCCAGGTAATCAAGTATTATTACTATTATTATTGCAATTATTATTCATTTATATATCATTGAATATGATGTATGGTAACGTTGTTTGTTTTCTTGAACGTATTATTTTTATTCTTTATTACAATGGGAAGACGGAGGAAAATATACCAGGTAATCAAGTATTATTACTATTATTATTGCAATTATTATTCATTTATGTTATTGAATATGATGTATGTAACGTTGTTTGTTTTCTTGAACGTATTATTTTTATTTATTACGATGGGAGACGGAGGGAAAATAAACCCAGGTAATAAGTATTATTACTATTATTATTGCAATTATTATCATTGATATGTATCATTGAATATGATGTATGGTAACGTTGTTTGTTTCTTGAACGTATTATTTTTATTCTTTATTACAATGGGGGAGACGGAGGGAAAATCAACCCAGGTAATCAAGTATTATTACTATTATTATTGCAATATTATTCATTTATATATCATTGAATATGATGTATGGTAACGTTGTTTGTTGACTTTAATGTTGAAGTTCATCGAAGATATGGACGAAGAAGGGTGCGGATCCTAAAGCATAGGATGTGGGTGTTGCAACTGATTAGTAAGGATGGTCCTGGGATCAGCTGTTCTTGGGTTGGGTTTGTTAGGACAGGTTGTGACGCTGTCTAGTTAACATTGTTATGGTGGGCAAGGACTTCACTCTACAGTTTAATTCCTTGTATTGTTTATTTGTTCCAACACAGAGACTTACCGAGAAACACTTTCTTAGGAGTTACCTGGAACCTCCTCTCAAACGACCAGAGTTTTGTGTAGTTTAGCCTACTCCCCATTTTCTGTAATGAGGAGAACTATTTTAATTGGTGTTGTCAAGTAATTACTACAATTTGTTTTTTATTGTCGGACAGATGATCGTTTTCATACTTTTTTTTATGGTTTTAACTTTATATTAATTATTAATTGTCTCTACACCTTAATTTTCGCCTGATTTAGAAATAGCACTACAGTTTTAAATTTTGAACTTAGTCGCACCATAATGAGAAGCTAAAATTTCCAAGCGTATTTTGTTTAATTCCTTGTATTGTTTATTTTAATTGTGTTGTCATTAATTACTACAATTTGTTGTTTATTGTTGGACAGATGATCGTTTTCATACTTTTTTATGATTTTAATGGTTGAGCAAGGACTTCACTCTACAGTTTAATTCCTTGTATTGTTTATTTTAATTGGTGTTGTCAAGTAATTACAACAATTTGTTGTTTATTGTCGGACAGATGATCGTTTTCATACTTTTTTTTTATGATTTTAACTTTATATTTAATTATTATTTGTCTCTACATCCTGAATTTTCGCCTGATTTTAGAAATAACACTACAGTTTTTGAATTTTGAACTTAGTCGCACCATAATGAGAAGCTAAAATTTCCAAGCGTATTTTGTGGCTACACGGCAAAAAAAAAAAAAAAAATATCTTTGATTAAAAAGTAAAGCTTTACAGCCCAGTTAACAAAAAGGCATTTCGTGATAGTACTTGAAATTTAAGTTCAAGTGCATATGTATTATGAATTTTTAGTTATCTCTCACTTCACTTCACTTCCACTCCCAGGTAGGCTTTCAGCCTGTCAGTGGAATCAGTTGTCTTCTCCACTCAATTCTGTTTTAAAAAAAATTCCCTCTCTTCTCAGCTGTTCAATAGTTGGCATGTTGTTCTTTGTCAGAATCTCTTCAATTCCATCCCTCCAGCGTTTACGTGGTCTACCTCTTGATCTCCTCCCAACCAGGCGTCCAGTCCCATCTCTTCCTTGCATTTCTATTTCCATCCATTCTCATTAAAAGTCCCAGCCATCTTAGCTGTCCCTTCTCAATCTTGTTCAGCATAGGAGATACCCCAATCATCCTTCTCTACTGTACAGTATATAGTAAAACTAAATATGTATCCACATATTTCTTATTCATTTTCATGTGTTGCCCACAGTCTATTAATAATATGATTAAGGTTAGTATTGACGTTGACCAGCCCTGGGCCAGACTCTCTACAGGCTTCCCCCTCCACCATAGATATGCACTGTAGAATTAGGTCACCTTATCCTAAGCTTATTTTAGACCATTTACATTTGAAGAACGATGTCATCCTCGTGAACGTTTTGCAAAATTTTGCTTATTTTAGACCATTTACATTTGAAGAACGATGTAATCCTTTAGACCATTTACATTTGAAGAACAATGTCATCCTCGTGAACGTATTGCAAAATTTTGCTTATTTTAGACCATTTACATTTGAAGAACGATGTAATCCTTTAGACCATTTACATTTGAAGAACAATGTCATCCTCGTGAACGTATTGCAAAATTTTGCTTATTTTAGACCATTTACATTTGAAGAACGATGTAATCCTTTAGACCATTTACATTTGAAGAACAATGTCATCCTCTCAAGGGTCAGAACTTACTGTCTTGAATCATCTCATATACCGTCATTTGTAATGTAAAGGTCCCAAAGCGTAAAATATGTTTTGCTGAAATCTTATTATTTTTAGGTTTTCCACAGGATTCTCTCCCTAACAACTGTATGTTATTATTATTATTATTATTATTATTATTATTATTATTATTATTATTATTGAAAGTGATTGCTGCCTCAGTGGCGTTAATTTTGTAATTAACTTTTTCTATTGTTCTTATAATAAGAACAATGGAAAAAATTAATTACAAGATTAACGCCACTGAGGCAGCAATCACTTTCAATAAAACCTGCTTAAAAGAGGGTCTACTCCCGAAATATATTATTATTATTATTATTATTATTATTATTATTATTATTATTATTGTTGTTGTTGTTGTTGTTGTTGTTGTTGTTGTTGTTGTTGTTATTATTATTATACATCCATTGTATTGTATTAGACTTTATTATGATAATGCAGATGTTATTTTCACTCCTATTTTATTATTATTATTTTTATTATTATTATTATTATTATTATTATTTTATTATTATTATTATTATTATTATCATTTTTATTATTATTATTATTATTATTAATTATTATTATTATTATTCTACATCCATTGTATTGTATTAGACTTTATTATGATAATGCAGATGTTATTTTCACTCCTATTGTTTTGTAACACTTTCTTGATTTTCATTTCAGGTGAGTATTGACGTTGTGCTTGGCGGGTATTGTTACCTTGTAATTGGTAAGTGTACAAAGTATTTACGTTTGTCATTGCGCAGGTGCTTACTCTTTGATTGGTATATTTAAGCTGGTTGGATTTGTACCCAAGTGACTTAAATAACTAATTAACTCAAGAGGAATTTTCATGAAGGACATCTGGAACTTGATGTCTCCTTCTTTTTTTTTTTTTTTTTTTTTTTTTTTTTTTTTTTTTTTTTTTTTTTTTTTTTTTTTTTTTTTTGGAAATTCCACGATGGATTTTGAATAATTCTCCTCATGATATATTCGAGCATGAAGGGGGGGCTGATGAAACACAAAGAAAATTCTTTCTTCTTTTCCCCGTCCTTTAAATATGATACATTTTCGGGAAATGTATATATATATATATATATATATATATATATATATATATATATATATATATATATATATATTATATATATATATATATATATATATATATATATATATGTATATTATCCTCATGACTTATTCGAGCATGAATGGGTGGTGATGAAACACGAAGAAAATTCTTTCTTCCTCCCCCCGTCCTTCAAATATGATACATTTTCGGGGAATCCCCATGAGTTAAAGAGAATTGAGAAATTCTGACGTCATCGATTAGGTGGTGACGCTATTCTGACGTCATCGATTAGGTGGTGACGCTGCTCAGGGATGCAATATCCTCTTGTGATAACTTATTTGAAAGTATTGTTGGATAGGCTACTATTCACAGCTTTTATTATTAAGTCATTTTCGTGTCTGTAAATCTTAACTCGTATGCTTTTTATCCGCATATTGTGTTCGGCCATTAATTCTCTCTCTCTCTCTCTCTCTCTCTCTCTCTCTCTCTCTCTCTCTCTCTCTCTCTCTCTCTCACCCAGTGTTCAAAGGAAATTATTATGAATAAGGTTCTATTTTGTTCTACCATTTTCTCTCTCTCTCTCTCTCTCTCTCTCTCTCTCTCTCTCTCTCTCTCTCTCTCTCTCTCTCTCCCTGTGTAATCCAGTGCTCGGGGGAAATTATTATGAATAAGGTTCTATTTCG
>NC_090725.1:74670667-74675667 GCF_036898095.1 Palaemon carinicauda
TCGCGAAATGTTGCTTATTTCAGACCATTTACATCTGAAGAACAATGCAATCCTCGTGAACGTATCGCGAAATGTTGCTTATTTCAGACCATTTACATCTGAAGAACAATGCAATCCTCGTGAACGTATCGCGAAATGTTGCTTATTTCAGACCATTTACATCTGAAGAACAATGCAATCCTCGTGAACGTATCGCGAAATGTTGCTTATTTCAGACCATTTACATCTGAAGAACAATGCAATCCTCGTGAACGTATCGCGAAATGTTGCTTATTTCAGACCATTTACATCTGAAGAACAATGCAATCCTCGTGAACGTATCGCGAAATGTTGCTTATTTCAGACCATTTACATCTGAAGAACAATGCAATCCTCGTGAACGTATCGCGAAATGTTGCTTATTTCAGACCATTTACATCTGAAGAACAATGCAATCCTCGTGAACGTATCGCGAAATGTTGCTTATTTCAGACCATTTACATCTGAAGAACAATGCAATCCTCGTGAACGTATCGCGAAATGTTGCTTATTTCAGACCATTTACATCTGAAGAACAATGCAATCCTCGTGAACGTATCGCGAAATGTTGCTTATTTCAGACCATTTACATCTGAAGAACAATGCAATCCTCGTGAACGTATCGCGAAATGTTGCTTATTTCAGACCATTTACATCTGAAGAACAATGCAATCCTCGTGAACGTATCGCGAAATGTTGCTTATTTCAGACCATTTACATCTGAAGAACAATGCAATCCTCGTGAACGTATCGCGAAATGTTGCTTATTTCAGACCATTTACATCTGAAGAACAATGCAATCCTCGTGAACGTATCGCGAAATGTTGCTTATTTCAGACCATTTACATCTGAAGAACAATGCAATCCTCGTGAACGTATCGCGAAATGTTGCTTATTTCAGACCATTTACATCTGAAGAACAATGCAATCCTCGTGAACGTATCGCGAAATGTTGCTTATTTCAGACCATTTACATCTGAAGAACAATGCAATCCTCGTGAACGTATCGCGAAATGTTGCTTATTTCAGACCATTTACATCTGAAGAACAATGCAATCCTCGTGAACGTATCGCGAAATGTTGCTTATTTCAGACCATTTACATCTGAAGAACAATGCAATCCTCGTGAACGTATCGCGAAATGTTGCTTATTTCAGACCATTTACATCTGAAGAACAATGCAATCCTCGTGAACGTATCGCGAAATGTTGCTTATTTCAGACCATTTACATCTGAAGAACAATGCAATCCTCGTGAACGTATCGCGAAATGTTGCTTATTTGAGACCATTTACATCTGAAGAACAATGCAATCCTCGTGAACGTATCGCGAAATGTTGCTTATTTGAGACCATTTACATCTGAAGAACAATGCAATCCTCGTGAACGTATCGCGAAATGTTGCTTATTTCAGACCATTTACATCTGAAGAACAATGCAATCCTCGTGAACGTATCGCGAAATGTTGCTTATTTCAGACCATTTACATCTGAAGAACAATGCAATCCTCGTGAACGTATCGCGAAATGTTGCTTATTTCAGACCATTTACATCTGAAGAACAATGCAATCCTCGTGAACGTATCGCGAAATGTTGCTTATTTCAGACCATTTACATCTGAAGAACAATGCAATCCTCGTGAACGTATCGCGAAATGTTGCTTATTTCAGACCATTTACATCTGAAGAACAATGCAATCCTCGTGAACGTATCGCGAAATGTTGCTTATTTCAGACCATTTACATCTGAAGAACAATGCAATCCTCGTGAACGTATCGCGAAATGTTGCTTATTTCAGACCATTTACATCTGAAGAACAATGCAATCCTCGTGAACGTATCGCGAAATGTTGCTTATTTCAGACCATTTACATCTGAAGAACAATGCAATCCTCGTGAACGTATCGCGAAATGTTGCTTATTTCAGACCATTTACATCTGAAGAACAATGCAATCCTCGTGAACGTATCGCGAAATGTTGCTTATTTCAGACCATTTACATCTGAAGAACAATGCAATCCTCGTGAACGTATCGCGAAATGTTGCTTATTTCAGACCATTTACATCTGAAGAACAATGCAATCCTCGTGAACGTATCGCGAAATGTTGCTTATTTCAGACCATTTACATCTGAAGAACAATGCAATCCTCGTGAACGTATCGCGAAATGTTGCTTATTTCAGACCATTTACATCTGAAGAACAATGCAATCCTCGTGAACGTATCGCGAAATGTTGCTTATTTCAGACCATTTACATCTGAAGAACAATGCAATCCTCGTGAACGTATCGCGAAATGTTGCTTATTTCAGACCATTTACATCTGAAGAACAATGCAATCCTCGTGAACGTATCGCGAAATGTTGCTTATTTCAGACCATTTACATCTGAAGAACAATGCAATCCTCGTGAACGTATCGCGAAATGTTGCTTATTTCAGACCATTTACATCTGAAGAACAATGCAATCCTCGTGAACGTATCGCGAAATGTTGCTTATTTCAGACCATTTACATCTGAAGAACAATGCAATCCTCGTGAACGTATCGCGAAATGTTGCTTATTTCAGACCATTTACATCTGAAGAACAATGCAATCCTCGTGAACGTATCGCGAAATGTTGCTTATTTCAGACCATTTACATCTGAAGAACAATGCAATCCTCGTGAACGTATCGCGAAATGTTGCTTATTTCAGACCATTTACATCTGAAGAACAATGCAATCCTCGTGAACGTATCGCGAAATGTTGCTTATTTCAGACCATTTACATCTGAAGAACAATGCAATCCTCGTGAACGTATCGCGAAATGTTGCTTATTTCAGACCATTTACATCTGAAGAACAATGCAATCCTCGTGAACGTATCGCGAAATGTTGCTTATTTCAGACCATTTACATCTGAAGAACAATGCAATCCTCGTGAACCATTTACATCTGAAGAACAATGCAATCCTCGTGAACGTATCGCAAAATGTTGCTTATTTTAGACCATTTACATCTGAAGAACAATGCAATCCTCGTGAACGTATCGCAAAATTTTGATTATTTTAGACCATTTACATCTGAAGAACAATGCAATCCTCGTGAACGTATCGCAAAATGTTGCTTATTTTAGACCATTTACATCTGAAGAACAATGCAATCCTCGTGAACGTATCGCAAAATGTTGCTTATTTTAGACCATTTACATCTGAAGAACAATGCAATCCTCGTGAACGTATCGCAAAATGTTGCTTATTTTAGACCATTTACATCTGAAGAACAATGCAATCCTCGTGAACGTATCGCAAAATGTTGCTTATTTTAGACCATTTACATCTGAAGAACAATGCAATCCTCGTGAACGTATCGCAAAATGTTGCTTATTTTAGACCATTTACATCTGAAGAACAATGCAATCCTCGTGAACGTATCGCAAAATTTTGCTTATTTTAGACCATTTACATCTGAAGAACAATGCAATCCTCGTGAACGTATCGCAAAATTTTGCTTATTTTAGACCATTTACATCTGAAGAACAATGCAATCCTTGTGAACGTATCGCAAAATTTTGCTTATTTTAGACCATTTACATCTGAAGAACAATGCAATCCTCGTGAACGTATCGCAAAATTTTGCTTATTTTAGACCATTTACATCTGAAGAACAATGCAATCCTCGTGAACGTATCGCAAAATTTTGATTATTTTAGACCATTTACATCTGAAGAACAATGCAATCCTCGTGAACGTATCGCAAAATTTTGATTATTTTAGACCATTTACATCTGAAGAACAATGCAATCCTCGTGAACGTATCGCAAAATTTTGATTATTTTAGACCATTTACATCTGAAGAACAATGCAATCCTCGTGAACGTATAGCAAAATGTTGCTTATTTTAGACCATTTACATCTGAAGAACAACGTAATCCTCGTGAACGTATTCCAAAATTTTGCTTATTTTAGACCATTTACATTGGAAGAACAACGTAATCCTCGTGAACGTATTCCAAAATTTTGCTTATTTTAGACCATTTACATTGGAAGAACAATGTAATCCTTGTGAACGTATTGGAAAATTTTGCTTATTTTAGACCATTTACATTTGAAGAACGATGTAATCCTTGTGAACGTATTGCAAAATTTTGCTTATTTTAGACCATTTATTTAACATCTGAAGAACGATGTAATCCTTGTGAACGTATTGCAACCTGAAGAACGATGTAATCCCTGTGAAGTATTGCAAAATGTTGCTTATTTTAGACCATTTACATTTGAAGAACAATGCAATCCTTGTGAACGTATTGCAAAATTGTGTTTCGAAAAGAGGAAATCCAGATATTTTTAAAAGAATACTTTTCTTTATGCTTACGTTGATACATTGCGTTGGGGACGCAGTAATGAGTCTTTTTATGCAACCAAGTCTCCACTTGAATGAAAATGGTTACTAATATCATGTGCTGATTTATTAATAGCTCTACCGATTGTGAGGTTTTCATTGATTTGTTAATGTTTTATGTGATTTTGTATTAGATTTTGTTCGTAATAATTTATTGTATTTTAATGTATTGTACTAACATCAATAGCACCGATATTTTTTGACTCGCGTTTCTTCGCGGCATTGCCATGATTTGTTTACATGCACATAACTGTGTATTTATTTTTACTTATTACAAGTAAAAGGGTATTGTTTTAGATCATTAGAACTGAAGGAAAAAAAAGAGCGTTTCTGATCAAATTTTGGTTTCCTTCAGTATTCACTGTATGCATCTATGTATAAGGAAAATTTTTTATAAAACTTTTGACTTCTACTCCAGAAGCATTAGATCAGTTTCAAACATACATACATACATACATACATACATACATACATATACCAAGGCACTTCCCCTAATTTTTGGGGGTAGCCGACATCAACAAATGAAACAAAAACAAAAAAGGGGACCTCTACTCTCTACGTTCCTCCCAGCCTAACAAGGGACTCAACCGAGTTCAGCTGGTAC
>NC_090725.1:74680667-74683167 GCF_036898095.1 Palaemon carinicauda
TGCCAAGAACCCTTAGCAAAAAATGGACATTAACAAAGTTCTCAAACTTAGTAATGATGATAACATACATATCAGCAAACAAAAAGAGAGGGAGAGAAAAAAAAATGGGGATGACAATGATAAATATGTTGGAACAGAAATTGCTTGAATAAATATGTAAAAAGTACCCAATCTCTTATGCCAAGAGCCCTTAGCAAGACATGAACAAAGTTCTCAAACTTGGCAGGCACCAGAGTCAATAGTGAAAGTTATCTTTTACTGCCTATAGTCCATTTCTTTTAGCGAGGCAGATTTGCACCGACTCGCAGCGGTGCCCTTTTAGCTCGGAAAAGTTTCCTGATCGCTGATTGGTTAGAATTATCTTGTCCAACCAATCAGCGATCAGGAAACTTTTCCGAGCTAAAAGGGCACCGCTGCGAGTCGGTGCAAATATGCATAGCTAAAAGAAATGGACTATAGGTCATTGAAGGAAGCAATTTTAATATATCAAGTGTCTTCAACCTTACCATCCTAGTGAGCTAAGGATGGGGTTTTGGGGGAAGCCCATAGGTCTACCTGCTGAGTCATGAGCAGCCATTGCCTGGACCTCCATGGTCCTAGCTTGGATGGAGAAATGGTTTGGGCGCTGATCATGTGTTCATGTGTAAATATGGTCAGTTTCTAGGGCATTGTCCTGCTAACCATGGCAATGTCACTATCCCTTGCCTCTGTCATTCATGAGTCGTCTTTAATCCTTTAAACGACCTACTGCCAACAAACCATCTTAGCGTAATCCTGTGGGAAATTGTGATCTAAGTTGATCGTCAGGATCTTAAAGATCAGCAGCGAGCTCATCACTATTTTTTTTTTTTTTTTTTTTCGCCAAGTATTTTGAATAAGTTGGCCACTTCGTATTGTGTCGTGATCTCAAGGAGTAGCTCACAGTTAGACCAAAATCAAACAGAAATTACCAGCTATTGGAGCATTATCCAAACCAGACCCTGTCACTTCGGATATTACAAAAGACGTAGTCCTATGTCCCGCTCTCGCAATCATAACGATGAATCGTATGATTTTCAACATGCCAAGTTTATTTATGAATGGCTTCGCCGATGATTCTTTTCTCATACCAGCCTTTTAAGAAAACTGTGATTATCCATGATCGCAGAGAAACAAGGCGATCTTGAATGGAGTCAAATTTTAACACACCTTGCATAAAAATCCAGAAATTTTACCCAACTTAAAGCACGGTCAGGATCGAATCCAACTGTACAGAATAGACCGTGGAGTCCTCAAAATCCAGAAATTTTACCAAACTTGAAGCACGCTTAGGATCGAATCCAACTGTATAGAGTAGACCTTGGAGTCCTCAAAATCCAGAAATTTTACCAAACTTGAAGCACGCTTAGGATCGAATCCAACTGTATAGAGTAGACCTTGGAGTCCTCAAAATCCAGAAATTTTACCAAACTTGAAGCACGCTTAGGATCGAATCCAACTGTATAGAGTAGACCTTGGAGTCCTCAAAATCCAGAAATTTGACCAAACTTGAAGCACGCTTAGGATCGAATCCAACTGTATAGAGTAGACCTTGGAGTCCTCAAAATCCAGAAATTTTACCAAACTTGAAACACGCTTAGGATAGAATCTAAATGTATAGAGTAGACCTTGGAGTCCTCAAAATCCAGAAATTTTACCAAACTTGAAGCACGCTTAGGATCGAATCCAACTGTATAGAGTAGACCTTGGAGTCCTCAAAATCCAGAAATTTTACCAAACTTGAAGCACGCTTAGGATCGAATCCAACTGTATAGAGTAGACCTTGGAGTCCTCAAAATCCAGAAATTTTACCAAACTTGAAGCACGCTTAGGATCGAATCCAACTGTATAGAGTAGACCTTGGAGTCCTCAAAATCCAGAAATTTGACCAAACTTGGAGCACGCTTAGGATCGAATCCAACTGTATAGAGTAGACCTTGAAGTCCTCAAAATCCAGAAATTTGACCAAACTTGGAGCACGCTTAGGATCGAATCCAACTGTATAGAGTAGACCTTGGAGTCCTCAAAATCCAGAAATTTTACCAAACTTGAAACACGCTTAGGATAGAATCTAAATGTATAGAGTAGACCTTGGAGTCCTCAAAATCCAGAAATTTTACCAAACTTGAAGCACGCTTAGGATCGAATCCAACTGTATAGAGTAGACCTTGGAGTCCTCACCTCATGCTGCCCGGCCAGGTTAAACTGTACGGTAGGTAGAATCGCAGTGAACTGTTGTTATGGCAATTGAGAATCTATTTAAAGTGTCATGAGTACCAGAGCCCACATTATAGGCGGCATCTTTCATATAAGCTTCCTTTTTCATTGTAGACTGAAAGCGACGGAACTACTATTAAATCTTGGTTCCAAATCCATTAAAACATAAACTTTTTGTCTTCGATTTCCCCCCCCCAGACTTATGACCTCTGTTAGATGCTTTCTAATGCACGCATGCCACGCACCGTTCACGACATGTTCACGC